>NW_015655567.1:275997-292460 GCF_001515625.1 Sinocyclocheilus rhinocerous | reverse complement strand
TCTCTGTAATGGTTAAAACCGAAGGAAGTTTTACTGAACCATCAGGGCATTGCTTTCATCTATAGCTGCAGATTTATATTCATTTCACATGTGGTAAACATGTATAATTAAAGTTGTCATGATTAGACTGATTGGCTCAGAACTGGACAATCAGTATGTACTTCAGATCTGAGTCACCACAGTATGTTGTGGTCTGATGCAATTAGAAATTATTATTTACACAAACCTAAACACCATTAATGAGTGTAAATCCATTGTATTTCATAACAAATAACTAAACTGACCAATTGTCCGCATATTTCCAATGTACTAAAATTTTCAGTATTTGTCTGTTCTCTCTTACAGTTTTAGTGAGTATCTGTCTTTTTCTGCCCCGTGTGTGTGTGTGTGTGTGTGTGTGTGTGTGTCTTGGCACAAGCCATTCACATCCTCACTCACCTGTGTGTAGTTGTTCCCCAGATGCAGAGATGTCTTGCGTCAGTAACTGCAGATTGAGCTGGTGTGAGGTCTTGGCCAGCAGATTGGGTTTAACAAGCCAGATGGTTTGTAATTGTCTGATCAATTCAATGTTTGTGAGATTTTATGCCTTTCGTTATTATTTGTTTTGCCACTTACAATTTACCATGCAAATTCCACCATCCCTCATTGGGAAAACACTGCATAGTGTCCATATGTCCACAAACACACACACACACACACACACACACACAAGTGTAGCAGTTCATATATTTATGTGTGTATTGGATATGGCTGATTTTAGTGCCGTCCCAGAGGACTGTATCCACTACACCGTTGTATGGATCATACTCCTCAAGTGTTGCCTACAATATTCAAATGCTTCTGATACTTTTCATAAATAGTATGATATAAAATTATTATGCCATTGGGGATGTTTTCAGAACTTCTCTTTAGACAAGGCAATTTAATAAATAAATGAATAAATATATTTTATGAATAAATAGATGAATAAATCCTGTAACATAAAAAAAAATCATCTGATTATCAGAAATATATTCACAGCCACACTTTGAGTTTCTTTGATAGTTCAAACAAATACATATATTTTAGATGTTTGTCAAAAGATCATTAGAAATATATCCACAATCACACTTTGAGTTTCTTTGATAGTTTTTTTTTAAACTGATTAACATGTGAATTGGTCACACTTTATTTTAAGGAGATGTTGTTACAGTGTAATTACACAAATAAGTAATATTTACGAGTAATATGAATTATCTACATGTAGAGTTTGGTTTGGTTTAAGGTTAGTTGCTTGTAATTATGCATAATTTATTACTATATCATTACTGTTATTAATATAGTAAGTGCATGTAACATGTGTAACTATTTATCATTTAAATAAAGTGTTACCTTTTAATTATCTTGACTATTTACTATATATGATGATAATATATTGCAAAATGAATTTATTTGAGATTCAGGAACCTTAAAATACTACCTGTTAGCTCTCATAATTTGTTTAATCTGTATAAAATATTGAAAACATGTCACATTTGTCTAAGTAACATAAAAAACAAAATGCTGCCAAGTCTAATATCTTTACATTTCAGTAAAAACTCAATGTTATTTTCCTGTCATTTGCATTCTTTTTTATCAGTTTTTGTGCATTATAGGAGAATTAAGATTGTTTGATGAGAAAGGTTTGATAAATCTTATGTATGCAGGAAAAAGTCTTGTCTTTTAAAGTCATTGATGCACAATTACCCATGTCTTGGCACTCTTTCCTTTTCTTCCACTTTCAGTCATGATTTACTAAGTCGCCATTTTCTTGGAGACACTTTGCGCCTGTGTGTTTCCTGCAGTAATAAAATTGCCTGCAGCACTCGTGCTCTTCTGTGAATTGTACTTCGTGGACATCCGGGGACAGTTGACAAGTTAATATGAACTCCATACACAGGTATTCATTTACAGTGACGCTATCATATGATTGCTTTGCATTTTATGTTAAAATAGTCCTCGTCTGTCTCTGAACAGACTGAAATGCAATTTTGCTAGCATAACATGCCTGACATTTGACGGACCTTTAATGCAGAGATGTCTTGCGTCATGACGGAGAGCGTTCTGGATCTTTATTAGTTGCTCTAAAAGCACTTCAGTGAAGACATTTAACTTGTGCCTAAATCACTTAACCCCTATCCACAACCATCTGTTCTACATGGGTTACATTATTTACAAAAACATTTGTTTCCCAATAACCATTTGTTTCGCCACTGAATAAAAAATAAAAAAGGTAATTTTGACTTATCTCACAAAAAGTCAGAATTGTGCAATTCTGAGACAAGAAGTCACAAATGCAAGAAAAAGTCAGAATTGCGAGAAAAAGTCCGATTTGGGAGTTAATATCACGCAATTCCGAGAAAAGATGTCACAATTGCAAGAAAAAAGTCAGAATTGCGAGATATAAACTTGTAATTACAAGAAAAAAGTCATAATTGTGAGATATAAATGTGTAATTACAAGAAAAAAGTCAGAATTGCGAGATATAAACTTGTAATTACAAGAAAAAAGTCAGAATTGCGAGATATAAAAGTGTAAGAAAAAAGTCAGAATTGTGAAATATAAACTTGTAATTACAAGAAAAAAGTCAAAATTTGCGAGACATAAACTTGTAATTACAAGAAAAAAGTCAGAATTGCGAGACATAAACTTAAAATTGCAAGAAAAAGTCAGAATTGCTAGAAAAAGTCAGAATTGTTAGTTCATATCACACAATTCTGAGACAAGTCACAAATGCAAGAAAAAGTCAGAATTGTGAGATATAAACTTGTAATTGCGAGAAAAAGTCAGAATTGCTAGAAAAAGTCAGAATTGCTAGTTCATATCACACAATTCTGAGACAAGAATTTACAAATGCAAGAAAAAAGTCAGAATTGTGAGATATAAACTTGTAATTGCGAGAAAAAGTCTGAATTGCTAGAAAAAGTCAGAATTGCGAGAAAAAGTCAGAATTGCTAGATCATATCACACAATTCTGAGAAAAGAAGTTACAGATGCAAGAAAAAGTCAGAATTGCGAGACATAAACTTGAAATTGCGAGAAAAAGTCAGAATTGTGGGTTTATATCACAAAATTCTGAGACAAGAAGCCACAAATGCAAGAAAAAGTCAGAATTGCGAGATATAAACTTGAAATTGCAAGAAAAAGTCAGAATTGCGAGAAAAAGTCAGAATTGCTAGTTCATATCACACAATTCTGAGACAAGAAGTCACAAATGCAAGAAAAAGTCAGAATTGCGAGAAAAAGACAGATTTGGGAGTTAATATCATGCAATTCAGAGAAAAGATGTCACAATTGCAAGAAAAAAGTCAGAATTGCGAGATATAAACGTGTAATTACAAGAAAATAGTCAGAATTGCGAGATATAAACTTGTAATTACAAAAAAGTCTGAATTGCGAGATATAAACGTGTAAGAAAAAAGTCAGAATTGCGAGATATAAACTTGTAATTACAAGAAAAAGTCAGAATTGCGAGATATAAACTTGAGATTGCAAGAAAAAGTAAGAATTGCGAGAAAAAGTCAGATTTGCGAGTTAATATCACACAATTCCGAGAAAAGATTTCACAATTGCAAGAAAAAAGTCAGAATTGCGAGATATAAACTTGTAATTACAAGAAAAAAGTCAGAATTGCTTAGAAGGTACACACACCGTCTCACAAAAACTTATATATGAGGTAACCACCTCAGTGTACTCATCTAAATCAAAACATGACTCTTTAAAAACAGACCAATCGGTAGCCTCTAAATAGTCCATTAGCATGTCTCTTTCCTCCACAGACCATTCCTTGACCACTCTCTTAATTGGTATAATACGTTTAGATTTACATGGATAAACAGGAATGAGAAAAATCAAATTATGGTCTGATTGCCCCAATGGAGCCCAAGACACAGAGTGAAAAGCATTAGGAAACACACAATAACATTGGTCCAAGATCTTATCCAACCTAGTCATCACTTTGATCTGCTGTTTGAATCTGGGCATGATCTTCCTCATATCAACATGATTAAAGTCCCCAAGAAACAATATTGTTGAATCTGGATATGAGATTTCCAACCGCATTATATGGGCAGCCAACTGTTGAGCTGCCTCATTAGCTGCTGCTCGAGGTGGAATATACACAGCAACCAGAATAACAGAAGTAAAGTCTCTAGGCAGATGAAAAGGTCTGCACTTGATGGTTAATAGTTCCAGGTTGGTAGAACATACCGTTGAAATTACCTTTGTATCCGTGCACCACCGCTGATTCATATAAAAACACACGCCTCCTCCTTTACTCTTCAATGAACTTGAAGTACGATCCGCTCGCAATATATATCACAATTCTGAGAAAAAAGTCATAATTGCAAGAAAAAAAGGCAGAATTGTGAGATATAAATTTGTAATTGCAAAAACATAAGTCAGAATTATGATTTTATATCACACAATTGTGAGAAAAAAAGTCTGAATTGCGAGATTAAAAACTCATAATTACCTGGAAACAGGCTTCCATAGTGAATTTTATAGTCACCATGACTAATATGGTCAACACTTCTTACCTGCAGTATATGCATATTAGCTTGCAGAGAAGTCTCTGTAAATGTTCTCTAACTGCTCAGTTTCTGCTCTCACACGTTATAGACTGCCACATTTTAGCAATCAGCTGCGTACGGATTTTCTTATGCTCGGCTCCCTGCAGTGGCTTGGCTTGATTCCTGCGCCGTGAAGTGGGCTAAAGAGTTTTGCATGGAGTGAAAGGGTTAACCCTTCACTTGGAGCCCAGCTACTGGCTTTGTCACTCTGTTCTTTATGTGGATAATTAAGTCACTTTAAAGCAATCTTTTGTTTCTTTTCTTAGGTGTGTAATGAGGGAGATCGCTTCAACACGCACCCAATCAGAAACAGCTAATCTGACCATATTGTTTGACAAGTGCGTTCCTTACTGCTCTCTGCCACAGGAGATGTAATCTGAAACAATTATGCCAATTCCTCAGAACAGTATGCTGCGGGTAAGTATCTTGTTTTCCACGTTCGTCAGGTTACATTCAATGGCCTCTCGAACGCCATCATCTAGAATGGGAGTCTCAAGAGTTAGAAGGTAGTTAGCTGAAGTTTATGAGCTGAGAAGCAACTTCTTGGCTGCTTTGGTTCATGCAGGAGCAAAGCAGTAAATCGCCATTCGTTCAGATTTTGTTTTAATAGCAATCATTAATTAGGAATCTTAACTTATTTTGATATTAATATCTTCATTTGATATTAGTATATCCTACTCAACTCAATCCAAAACAGAAAGCAAGATTATTTTGCTTACCCTATTGGCAGATTATTTTGCTTGTTTCAGGCAAAAACTCACTTAATTTTGACATGTTTTTTTCTGAAAACAAGACAATAATTTTTACTTGTCTAGAAAATCCTTCTTGATTTAAGAATTTTTAGATATTTTGGCTGGAAACAAGACAAAAATTCTAAGTAAGAAAAGCATTTTTTGCAGCGTTTATGCTAATTTTTTTGTCTTTGTCACTCTTTGATTTATCAAGCAACACTGTGCTATAACATGCAATTAAGTGTTTGAAAATATTACATTCAGTTCGCACTTAAGTATATTCTTTTTATTTATTTTTGTAATAAAAAACTTGTCACGTTTATGTTCTGTTTTGTGGACATTTGTGTTGTTAATTATTTTAGATTCCTTGGGTCCCAGTTTCATCTCTGCTTAGTTGTCATAGTTACTCACTGGTTCATTGATTACGCTCACCTGTCCCTTGTTTAGTTCCTCATTTACTTGTGTGTATATATGCCCTCATTTCCCTCAGTTTGATGTTCGGTATTGTATTTGCAGTTGTTGTTTCTCACCATTTATTTAAACTTTTGTTTTATTTTGTTAATAAAATGTTAGCTGCAACGGCATCTCCTCATCATTGCCTGACTGGCAGTGAGAATACTCTTTTTAAAAGCATGCTAAAATGATTTTTTTTTTCTTCCCAAACGGGATAAGCCTGTTTATTTCACCATCCTGACCAAGGGGTCAAGGTTTGGCTGGTTAGCATGGTCCAGTTAGCCCTGCTGGTACACCAGTTGCCATGCATTCAGACAAAATATTTTTGCAATCAACATATAAATCACACATTTGTCATTAAATTGCTGTAAATTTGATATATAGTGTATATTTTAGCATTATACTACCATGCTATGCAATGCACAGATTTAGAGCAGTCCAGGGGAATTTGGTATAAAAATCAATCAAAAAATTGTTAGTTCCAGTTTTGAAGCATTTACTGTGTTTTGCCTTGTAGGGCCATATAGTAGATGTGAGAGGCTTTGTAGGGTACTTCTAAGCATAAAATAGACTTGGATTGATTTTTTTCCCCCCTGTCTATTGCCGATGATATCACAGATTGGGATAGTCACGAGTGATAAGCCAATAAGTGCTGTCAAGACATCATTTTCCTGGGGCTCTAGAGGCATTTACATTCTCATGATTGGCTGACAAAAATTCTGTCAGCATCTATACGATCACACTTTATTATTGTTTTTCTCTGTTGTCCATGACCCTATCAGAATAAAACTTATCATTTCAGAAAACATCTTATCATATGTCCTGAAAAGTCCCTGGCATTCAAGAATGTGTGGCCCACTCTTGTGAAGTAGACATTTCTGTTAGTGTGTCTGAGTCTTTCCTCAGAACGTTGTGTCAGATCTTACAGATGGCATCTAACAGGACCTGAAATATCACAGACAGGAAGTGGACCCAAGGTTGTCAAGAACTGCTGCCTACCAGGACTAAATTTAGTTCCCTGTTGAGCTCTTAAACTTTATCACTCCTGGTATTTGTCCTCAATGGCAAATTAACAGCCTTCACCCTACGCTTGGGTTTCCTTTCAGGAGACAGAGCTTAAATTCTTTCTAACTACCCTGAATTTACTACTGTTCTGCTGTTCACAGGACAGAATGAATGCCGGGACTAAAGTAGAGGAGATAAAAATTTATGGTATCTTGCAATTTAATGGTTGAAAAGATGCAATTTGAAAGATCATAAATTGTGAAGGAGTGCATGCTCCATTGAGCTTGATTCAGTGCTTGCTGTTAGAAGTTGATTTGCGAGTGTCTGCAGAGTGTGATTAACGACCCGATGAGCCCGAGCACGTTACCACTAATGCTGCTCATTAGAATAAATAAAATAAATTGACTGCAGCTCTATGAAAACTCTGTAATGGTTAAAAATCAAAGAACATCACCCTCCAGCCCGGATTTAGCTCCTGGGTGCCCGTCGTCCCCTCCGTCACGTCTGCGGTGACAGGGCCAAGGGGGGAACCTGCAGGACCCAGCCGCGTGGGGAAATACGACCGACGGGGAGGAGAGAGGATTGTTTCCTTGACTGGTAATCACATGTCAGGGGCCTTTTTGCTCTGAAAACCATTTGAGGAGAAGGGAGCTATAATGCATAACATTGCATTTCAAGCTGATAATCGCTTGAAGATTAAGCTTGTTGCTATTGTTTTTTTCCCGTTCATGGCTGGTAACAGTGTGTGCGTTAAGAGTTTTAACCCTCTCTGCTGTCACTCATTTGCACAGGGAAAGGCCTCCGGAGCTGGATCCTTTTAGACGGGACTGTTCAGACTGATGGAGTCATCGAGACTGCGATACAGTCGCTCACAGAAAACATGAAAATCATTAGAAGAGAAGTGGAAATAGACTGTGTATCCGAACTGATTTAGCTTGAAATGTTTTCTTGATGGAGTTTTGGCCTTGCTCCTTTGCTCTAAATCATTCTCTCACCTTTTTGGTCTTTCTTCCTCTAATTCAAGATACAAGGAGCTTTATTGGCATGGTAAAACATTGGAAATAATGTATATATACACATATACAGACATATAAACACAATTTTTGAAAAATGAAGTAGAGCTTAAACAATAGATTTTCTGTTTCTCTCTTTCTCCAGGTTTATTTGAATGAATTTGCCTGTTTCTTTGTGGTAGACAATTGATTTCTGAGATGAATGGTCCAACACATTATTAAAATCAATGCCCAATAAGTCATTTTATGCTGTACACTTATTTGAACCAGTCAAAACGACTTTTTGATTTTTCTTCATTGGGCCAGTTTTAATGACAGTGAGGTCAAAGGTCGTGAAGATCCTGATAGCTAATAGTTTCTTAATCATAGATTCACATTATGGATCATGATGGCGTGCTCTGGAAATGTGGTGGGATTCCACACATGCTAAGACTATAGACATTGTTGATGGATTGTTTTATTTATTTATTCGTCACGGTTAAGGTGAGCCTTCTTAACTGTCATTAAAAGTTATTAATGCACAGCTTCTCATGGCAGGCACAGCGATGTGATACATTGCTGCCAATGTTCAATAAAATATTACTAATTATGAATATTTTGTCAACTCCAAGTTATATACTGTAGTTTGGTTGTTGGCTGTTTGGGCTTACTGCAGTAATTTAACATAGTCCATGATCACATTTGTTTGTATGTTCCCTAATTGTAATACAGTTTTGAATTTGACTCATCCAATTAGTTAAGTATTTGCAAACTGAATATGATAACCCTGGAGAGAGTAAAAACAGACAACTTAATTCCAGAATTAAACTATTACCCCCAGAAGATTTCGCAGATAACATAATGGAATAAATGAAGGTGAACCTTCTTAACTGTCATTAAAAGTTATTAATGCACAGCTTCTCATGGCAGGCACAGCGATGTGATACATTGCTGCCAATGTTCAATAAAATATTACTAATTATGAATATTTTGTCAACTCCAAGTTATATACTGTAGTTTGGTTGTTGGCTGTTTGGGCTTACTGCAGTAATTTAACATAGTCCATGATCACATTTGTTTGTATGTTCCCTAATTGTAATACAGTTTTGAATTTGACTCATCCAATTAGTTAAGTATTTGCAAACTGAATATGATAACCCTGGAGAGAGTAAAAACAGACAACTTAATTCCAGAATTAAACTATTACCCCCAACCCCCCCCCCAACTGGGTTCAAAAACCATTGTGAAAAATAAGTGTGTTTAACTGTATGCAATGTGCATTTGTAGTGTATTTCAAATCTTAAAAATATATTTTTTAAAAAACATAGATTTCGCAGATAACATAATGGAATAAATGGCCACTTATATGTGCACTTAAAGAGAGACACTTTCATGCAATTTCTTCATTACAAATGTGTCATTATAAATATATTTAAATATATTACATACAAGTTTCAATAGAAATGACATTAAAATATATTTTAGTTTATCATAAATGCTTTTCAGCATATTCAACATTTAACCATATTTCAAAGACAATAGAAGTAATTATGAAATTACATATAAAGATACTTAGTACTTAAATCCTACTTACGTGGGTATAAAAGCACTCATAAGTTTAACTAAAATAAATTTGAACTATAATACATTTTCATTTAATTGTAAATAACATGTAATAAGTGGCTGTCACTCAAAAATGTTGCAGTCTATTCCTAGTAAATAACTACTGGTATCTTTGACTGTAGCATGCAGGCTCACACAGGAAACTAAAGAACCTTTAGAGCTCCAGTGAAATGTAAATGTGCTGGCTGGTTTAAATAAATATTTCAAAAACATTTCTGTAATGAGGAAGTGGTGAGCACTGTAGTGGTGAGTGTGTGGGCACTCTGTCTGTGTGTGTGTGTGTGTGTGTGATGGGCTCTCTGAGGTGTTGATCCTCTCTGTTTCTTTTTCTTTCTTTCTTTAAAAAATCCTGTGGTTGTACCACAACATTTATGGCACATTCCATGAGAGAATTTCAGGATACCCTGAAGTAATTAAAGAGGAATTCATTTCAAATTTATGTTTGGTCCCTTTGAGGATTTCCCAGGATATTTCCTTTCAGACGGAGAACAATGTGCTCAATGACTCGATTATGTTTGTTTGTATTTATTATGTTGGGAGCGCTGTAAATAAGCCGCGTTCATCTGTTGCCAGCCTAAAACTTCATATCTGAGGGTTGCCAAATGGCAGGGTCAAACAGCCACTGATACACACACCACAGTGTTTGTCATATTGCGCTAAATTTTGTGGCATTTGCACATGAGGAAACAATGGCACATGAAAACGGTTGCACTCAGCGGGTGTTGCATTGCTTCAGTCCAAAAGAAGTTAAATAAAAAGCGCCCATCCATAAAAAAAAGTGTCTCACACGGCTCCGGGGGGTGAACAAAGGCCTTCTGTAGCGAATCGATGCGTTTTTGTAAGAAAAATATCCATATTCAAAACGTAATAATCACTTTAATCTAGCTTGTGCTCACTGTTGTAAACGGAAGCAGCTCCGGGCGGATGACGTATGAGGTCGGCTTTGTGGAAGTGGAGTATGCTTTCATGACTATGTTTCTTAACACACTTAAGTACACTTAAAATCTTAAAAAAGTGAACTTTGTAATATTGTCAAATTAATTGTTTTACTTTAAAATATATTTTCAATCATGTTTTAAAAACCTTTTGTCGTTTTTTTAAAGTACACTTATTTTAGGTGTCGACTAACATACTAAAGCACATGTAAAGAACTTGTTATTCAATATTACATTTAAACTTAATATGTAAAAATCAAGTTAATACTAAATTGCAACTTACAAATGCGTAATTACACATATATTTAAAACATGATCTATACAAGTCCTACTAAAGGATACTTGTATAAAGCACTACTACTGGCATTCTGAAGTTCAACTAACTTCATTTAACATAAATTTAAACCATAGTATTAATTTAATTGTAAATACCATGCAGTTTAGTCAGAAAACATTACTTTCAGTTTGCACTTAAGTATATTCTTTTAAAGTAGACTATATTATTTAGTAGGTACTTTTAAAAGCATGCACTTGTTTTGTAAAGTGTACTTGTTTTCACAATGGCAGTGATTCCAGATATTTTTTACCCAGTATCTAACCTATTTTTTCTGTCTGCCACATATTTTTAACCACTAGCTTAGCAACATGCTGCCTATGTGTAGGCGGCTCAACTAGCTTTTGCAACAGAGCAGCACAGTCCCTTTTTTAACTTTGTTTTCAAATGGCTGCTCTTTATTCACAGTGACCGGATCATCAAGATACGTCAGAGGCTGGATTTGAACTCATAAGCAGCACATGCTCAAGTAGGCCACACAGGCCTTTTTAAATGCAGATCGGTTTTCTGTAAATCGCTGTTTTATTAATGAAGTCACATTTAGCAGCTTTTGTATTGTCTATCACTGCATCACTGGTTAACCTGTGCCAAGTTTGTTTGAACGGGCAATTGAGCGCCGCTTTGTCCCATGTGCGTTCTCAGCGGCGGACTCCGTGTCACTGCGAGGTCAGAGAGAAACACGAGCAGGTACGGCGCAGGGGAGCGCGGGGGCGACGGGTTGAGAGGGGCTTCTGTTTTAATCGCACCTCGCTCCAAACTTTAACCAACACTCTCCTCGTCATAGTGAAGTGGCAGGTCAGCGCTGCTGTGAATAGACCTCATCAGCGAGGGCCAGAGATCAAATCCTCACATTACTCGAGGCACAGTCACCTCCACGACCCCGCCAATATCGCACGCCTAACGCAATTATTTGCAATCAGCAAATGTGTGATTCATTATAAAAGATTTCTTACCCCGATATAATTTGCTATTGTTCGCAGGGGGAAAAAGCCACACAAAGGGCCTTTTTAAGTGTTATTGTAGAGAGCAGAGCCCTTTGTTTAAGACACTTGCATATCGCGGCAGTTAAAGTCTGATTAAAGTCTGAAATGGAGAGATGAAAATGAGCTCGTGTAATGTAGCGAGTCTTGCTGGGAAGGAAATGGCTGGGGTTCTCGTACACACTCTCTATTGAACTGATTTGTAAATAGACTTTTTGACAAAAATCCTACAATTTCATGTGTCACTTTTCCTGCCGGTATATTTTTCTCCTGATTGTAGGCGAGAGAACTGCTGGGATATAATCAGACGCCGTGTTTACCGGAAAGTTTGTCTCTCTGAAATGTGTTGGGATATGACTTGGGATATGCTGGATTATATTTAAGAACATAAATATCAAACTAAATAAATAAAACTGCTAAAGTTTTCTTTATCAGCACATTTTCAGGGGAGTCACATGCTATTTGTCCTTAGCATTTACTTTGGCATTTGAAATCAGTACAGAGTAACAAACGGTTCATAGAAACACAAACGTCCTGCGTGACTAAACGTGTAAATTTAATGATGCGCGGACCGATTAATGGTGGATTTATGTGTGTCTCGGATGTGTGAGATGTGCAGAGGTTAAACATGTCTGTTGCTGTGCGTTTAAGTTTGAAACTCTGTCGTTCTGGTTTTGCTTGTGTGGCTCATTAACGACGAACAAATATCTTTCTCATTTGCATATTTCTCAACCTCTATCCATACGGATTCTTTTTCTTTTTTCAAAACTGCAAAGACTATCTTCTGCATATCTCTACCTTCCAGACTGTAATGCAATTATGCACACTTTTCAAGAAACTGCTTAATGCGATGCAATTAAGACTGTTTAAAAAAAAAATTAAAACCTGTTCATTTCGGGTTTTAAGGGAACTGCTTATTTAACAGTCTCTATCATACATGGTTATCATTTGATGGAAAGTTCAATTTAACGCTCTGCTTTTCTATAAAAGAAGGAATTGCTTCTAAGTTTTGATTTGTTGCAACATAATCAGTGGAAAAATGTGCCTTTACCTACAACTCTGCAAAACTCCAGAAATGTACCTGAATGCATAGAGTTCACTTCAGTTTCCAGCTGAAATGAACACTAGTGGCAGTAAAACAAACTGTTTTTCTTTGCACAATACTATGTTATGACCTCAAAACACATTTAAGATGATTTGTAAATGAATGCATTTGGATGTTTTCTTCTCATAATCGGCTATGTGTTGCTTTTCTGATGTAGTAAACTTGCTCAGTAGCTCACCTGGTACAGCTTTGCACTTACAATGCAAAGCGCTCGAGTACAAGTCCCGTGAAACAATTCATGATAAAAGAACTCAAAGCAAGCAAACTGGCATAGTTGCTTCAGCAAATGCATTTGTATCTCACATTTGCTTTTGTTAACACTATTGGTTGGGCTTATTTTCAAATGCGATTAACCTTGTAGTGCCACTTGCTGGACATTTAATTTCTGAACTACCGTAATACATACAACAACCAACCACTGTAACAAAGCGTTGCCACATTCATGTTCATCTGTGCATGCTTTCATTTTAAACGTGCCGCAAAACGTGAATAAGCAGTGTAATATCAATGTAATGAAATTTTACAGAAACGTCGCCTGGGTTCCAATTAGCCTGGATTGTTTAGCATTTAAATATGCTAAATTTACCTCTAATAGTTTTTTTTAGCATTTACTCTCATTGTTGTATTGGAGAACCAGTTGAGATATTGGGATGCTGCCTCACATTTACAATACAGTTAAATAGTCTGAGATTGGTATGTTTTTTAAAAAAGAAATTAATACTTTTATTGAGCAGTGACACATTAAATTGATCAAAAGTAACAGTAAAGACGTATATTGTTACAAAAAAAAAAAATTTTTTTTTAAAAATGCTGTTCTTTTGAACATTCTATTCATCAAAGAATACTGAAAAAAATATTTAAGCAGCATGACTGAAGCAGACTTCTTTCAAAATCATTTTAAATCATTCACTGACTGCAAAACTTTGCAAAACAATTTCTTAACATAGACTGATTTTAGGAGCATCTCATTTGGATCTTTAGGCAGCATTTTGATTTTAATTCCAAATAAAATGCTGTTTTCCACACACTCAGATATACTCTGTGTAACTCTTGGTCTTGGTTTGGTAGATGTTAGTGTTGTCAACAATAATCAGTCACACTAAATAGCTCACAACAGTAGAGATGACTCTAATTAGCAGGCTGTTCATGGCTCTGGATGAGCGTGTGTGTGTGGGAGAGAGAGGAAGGAAGCTGTCATCCGTCAGGAAGAAGAATTCACAGTCCTTGATAAATACAGTAAACTAACTACACCAACTTCTCTGTAACTCTGGCACTGAATCACATCCTCAGCTATAAGAATATGAATTTGCTGCTGAAAGCCAGGAAAGAAGTTTCCAGAAAGAAAATCACAATTGAATGTTTATCCTAGATAGCAATGAAATAAAATAGACAACCAACCAAGTATTCTCTCCTCAGATTTCTGTGTGTAAAAGTAATCTCATATGTGTCTGCTCTATCATTTCAAAAGAGATCTCAACAATGTTTTGAACTATTCTCTGATTTACCAAGATGCCAAAGTCTGCACTAAAATGTTTCAATATGAGCTCAAACATTTCTAAATCATCTCATTTTTATTTCTTCTAAAGATTTTTACTGAGTCAAACTGAGAACTCTGTTAATAATCCTGAACCTTGTAAGAGCAGCTTCCAAAGATCAAGAGTAAACAGTAATGGGTTTTATTTCCAGTAAATAAATTAATACTTTTAAAAAAGATTACTTATACAGAAATAATATACTTTATTCCTTTATTACTTTATTACCTCTTTCTGCATGATCATATTTTAGATCCCTTAATCATACCCCATACCTAATCTTAACAACTACCTTACTAACTATTAATAAGCAGCAAATTAGGAGTTTGTTCAGGGAAAATAATGAATATGTGTTCCCTATTCTAAAGTATTAGCGAAAAGCTCAATTATTGTACCAATACCAAAAAAAGCTAAGCCAGAATCTGTGAAGGAATGCCGTCCTATTGCCTTGACCTCTTTGGTCATGAAGTCTTTTGAAAAACAGATCAAAAAGTATATGATGGCTGTTGCTGGACCGTTTATTAGATCTGTTGCAGTTTGCATATCGCGCTGGAAGAGCCGTAGATGATGCAAAACTGATTTTGTTAAATGCTCTTGGTCGACATCTGGAAAATAGTGGAGCTTTCGCGTGGCTTTGGTTTGTGGACTTCTCATCTGCATTTAATTTTTTGCGACCTGTTATTTTAGGGCAAAAAAATTATTAGTCAGTTTAATTTTAACCATGGTATAGTTTTATGGATTATGATTTTTTTAACAGACAGGAAACAAAGGGTTAGGGCTAATAGGGTCTTATCGGACACTATAGACATTTCTATGCACACCACAAGGCTGTGTACTGTCTCCTATTCTTTTTATAGTATACACAAATGATTGTCAGAGTTCACAAGACAACAGGTAAAATATGCATAATGCAAATGATACTGTGATTCTGTCCTTGCTTTCATATTCAGACAAGGGAAATGGCTCAGTTTCGTATGATTTTATTTTGTGGTGTAATAGGATGAAATTAGATCTGAATGTTTCAAAAACTAAACAGAAAATCATACGTTTTAGTAAGAAAACACTTGCACTACAACGGGTGGTACACACAGGACGATGTAGTAGAGGAATATAAGTATTTAAGAACGATTATTGATAACAGGTTGAAGTTTGATCAAAATACAGATGCAATTATTAAAAAGTCACACCAAAGACTGTTTGTGCTGAGGAAGCTTAACTCTTTAAATGTACAAAGAGTTATTCTCAGGTCTTTTTTGAAAGTATTCTGTCCTTTTCCTATGTGCTCAAAAATGATGGGTGTTTCCTTGTGAACAGCAAGTGATGAGGATGGCACATAAAATAATAGGAGACAGCTCACACCCTTTGCATTATTATTTTGAGTGGATGCCCCTTGGGCGACGTTTAAGGACAATCAGATCTTCTTCAAAATTGTTACAAGTTTACTTTTCCCTAGTGAAAAAAAAGTATACCAAGTATACTTGCAGCCAGACTAATTGTCAGTATACTTCAAGTGTGTTAATGATTAGTTAACTTGAAGTGTGCTATTTTGGAACAACTATTTTTGTACTAAGTGTATTTTAGTTGTAATTAAATTATACTAAAGTATAACTTTAAGTGTATTTAGTGTACTTTTCTGTACTTAATTGGAACAACTTCAAGTACACTTAGTACACTTTAAGTATATTTACATGCTTGATTAGTGATATTAAAGTGTACTTTTTTTGTATTACGAGTACATTACAAATTAATTATGAGTGTCTTTGAAACACACAAGCAATATACTATAAATATATTATTTTTGAGTAAAAATATGCTAATATTCCCCCAATGCTGAATCCACTTTTTAAGGTCATTACAATAAATACATAACTTCAATGACAGACAGAGACACAATATTAACAATTCAAACAGTGTTTATTTAAACCTTAAATGATTTTAGCATTGCAAAACATAAAATGCACCGACCATGTTTTTAAATAAAAAGAATGCTGAAAGAAACAAACATAAAAAAAAAAAACATTTAGCAACAGCAGCAACACACAAACTTCACTTTTTTGCTGAATTTGATTTTGATTTTTTTTTAGACTTTATTCCGAACGTAAAATAAATACAATAAAACAAAACAAAAACAATACAACACAATACAAAACAATTTTAAATTATACATGTCCAAAAAATATTGCA
>NW_015655567.1:269657-270715 GCF_001515625.1 Sinocyclocheilus rhinocerous | reverse complement strand
AAATTGTAATGTAGACACATGCATTTTCTGTAAAGCTGCTTTGAGAAGTTAGTGTTCTCTAAATGAGGGCATGAAGTGCAAAAGCAGCAGCAGTGCACTGACCCTAGTCGAGCCGATGTGTTTAACGTTACCGGGGCTTCGGCTGCATTAGTAAACTTAATTAGCATCACATGGATATGCTAGATGAAACTGACGAAGCGGATCATAAATAACGATTAAGAAAAAGTTCAAAGTTATTGTAATATAGTGAATGGGCGGGTTTGTCTACCTGTTAAATTAGTTTCTGTGGCGCGAGTGTTAGATCTGTCAGCCGTCTTTCTGATTTAAAAGACAAAAATCACCGGACTTGTATGTCTGTCTCCGACTGAGAAAAGCACAAAACATCCCAACCGCTGGGTCAAACAACCCAATAGCTGGGTTTTGCATGGTGCTAGCAATGCCAATGTTGATTGATGAAGTTATAGCATTGCTTTTGATAAAAGCGTCTGCCAAATGCATGACTAAGAACACCATGAAAGGAATAATTGACCCAAAAATGAACATTCAGTCATCATTTATTCATCCTCATGTTGTTCCAAACCTGTATGAGTTTCTCTCTTCTGTTGAACACAAAAGAAGATATTTTGAAAAATGTTGGGAACCAAACAGTTGACATTAGCCATTGACTTCCATAGTATGGAAAATATACTATGCAAGTCAATGGCTATAGTCAACTGTTATCTTCTTTTGTGTTGTGCAGAAGAAAGAAACTCATACAGGTTTGAACAACATGAGGGCGAGTAAATGATGACAGAACTTTCATATTTGGGTGAACTGTCCTTTTAATGGAGTTCTTAGTCATGCATTTGGCAATAAAGTTTTCTTTTATCATATTATTGATATTTCAACATGTCTGTTTGCATGACGTGATGTTAAATTCATGCAGTGCTTGGAAATGATGGTGTCATGTAGCTACCTGAAGGTAAAATGGGGTGTGTGTGTTTAAGAGCAAGACAAAGAAGACGAGAGTGTTTGTGTGTGTGTGTGTGTGCGTGTGTGTGTGTGTGTGTGTGTGTGTG
>NW_015655567.1:262888-268216 GCF_001515625.1 Sinocyclocheilus rhinocerous | reverse complement strand
GCGTGTGTGTGTGTGTGTGTGTGTGTGTGTCGGGGCCCAGTGGTGCCCGCAGTGTTGCGGGGACGTGTGTGGGAGGGGACCGCCTGTCAAGAGAGCTCATGGAAAGATAACAATAAATGTCTAATAATGACAGTTAATGAGCTTGATTAAGTTGATTTGTTATGGAAAAAAAATGTGAGGGCAGAGGAGAGGCATGTAGGCACCGTAATAAGGGATTCATTTTAATAGATACAAATTCAGTGGGGTTTTGAAACACAATGGGGATGCATGGAAAATTAGCTGGAAGTACAAAGGGACACTAGATTAATTCTGTCACAGACATATTTCTCATAATTGCACCAGCCATCTCATGTCTGAGTTCACCTGCCGCTTATGACTGTAAGATTTATATTATTTTATATTCGCTTTTCCGAGAGACTGACATCGGGGGGCCAGAAACATCGCGGTGAAGTTTATACGTTTGTCTTTTATCGTTTATGCCATCCTCGAGTGAAGTTGTAGTTTGGTGACATTTGAAGCGATGTCACATCCAGCTGTGTAATTATGTTTTTTTCTCTCTCATGCACAGGGACTATTGTATACCAGTTCTTTTATACACTTTACCTGCCTGCCTTCCAACCAGATGAATGAAGCCTCCACAAGACCGCCACAATGTCTTTGTAAAAAGCTTTCTATCATTCTGCTCCCCGCCATTTCCTGAAACTTTCATTGAATGTGTTTGAATTTGATATTTTCCCGTCTGCGTGAGAGTGCATCACCTTTTGGGAGGGTTAATTAGGAGAAACCTGTTGAGAGAAATTTCCAGTGAGGGTTTAATATGGAGTGTATGGAGAGCATTCAGATCCTCATCATATTCCCCCTCAGCAGCGTGCATGTGTGTGTGCGTGTGTGTGTGTGTGCGTGTGTGTGTGTGTGTGTGTGTGTGTGTGTGTGTGTGTGTGTGTGTGTGTGTGTGTGTGTGTGTGTGTGTGTGTGTGTGTGTGTGTGTGTGTGTGTGTGTGTGTGTGTGTGTGTGTGTGGGTGTGTGTGTGCGTGCGTGTGTGCTCTTGTCTCCAGAGGGACTGGTTTAATTTAATACATTAAAGGGCATGAGAGCTGCAGGCCGTATTTATTTGCTTGCTGTCTCAGGCTTGTTTAAATGAGACCCACTGCTGCTTGGGCTCTGAGCTCTGCTCCTCTGGGTGATGCTCTCTGGGTAAACACTCAGTGTCGTGTTCCTGTTATCCAAAATGTTATTTATAAATATTGCACCCTTGAGTGGGAAAGACACTCTGTCAGCCAGTAAAACAATCAAAGCCGCCCTAACCGATTGGAGATGTGCGCTGCTTTATAGCAGTGAGAGTCAGAATGAGTGATTGCAATAGTGTGAAGAGTATCATTCATATTCATGACAAAAAAAAGTTCTAATTAAAAAAAATAAATAAATTTTACTGACTCTAATGTTATCCCCTACACTCTAAAAAATGCTGGGTTAAATATAACCCAGCGCTGGGTTAAAAAGGGACAAACCCAGCTATTGGGTTGTTTTGACCCAAACAACCCAACCGCTGGGTCAAAACATCCCAACCGCTCGGTCAAAATAACCCAACCGCTGGGTCAAAACATCCCAACCGCTCCCAACCGCTGGGTCAAAACAACCCAACCGCTGGGTCAAAACATCCCAACCGCTGGGTCAAAACAACCCAATAGCTGGGTTTGTCCCTTTTTAACCCAGCGCTGGGTTATTTTTAACCCAGCATTTTTTTAGAGTGTATGGTTAAATATAAATGAATCCTGACAAAGTATCTGGATGTCTTTGAATGTACACAAGTGCAAATGTGATTTGAGAGATGCAGCACAGATGAAGATTTTCAGCAAATGACGACTTAAATGTTGGGCTTTTCCTCACACTAATTTATTGTATGGCTTCAGGAGGCATATGAGCTGCTTTTATGATACTTTCATGGTTTTGTTTTTATCATTTTGGAGCTTGACAGCCCCAGTCAGTATTCACTTTCATTGTATGGAAAAGAGCAGCTTGGACATTCCTCTGACATTTCCTTTTGTATTTCAATAACATTTCAATAATCACATGAGGGTCTGTTAATCTCTTGTGAAAAGGAAATACTTTAGCATACTTTTAAAAACTGTACTTACTACAGAAATAAAATGCCTAGGCCCTATATAAAAAGAACATATGAAATCGAAATAATATATAATAATATTATTATATATAGGCTAAATAATACTTAAAAACTGAAAATGTAATGTTTAGCACAATTAATTGCATGTTAATTGATTATATAATTAATTGAAAATGTATTATAGTTTAAGTTTACATTAAATGCAATTAGTTGAACTTAAAGAGATTTTTTTATCTTAAGTCCTTAAGTACATCTTTAAATGCAATTTCATAATTCTATTGTTTTTGCCATGTGTAATGTACTAAAATATACTTTAATATCACTTCTTTTGAAACTTTATACATTTATTTTTTATATATTTGTTATCACACATTTTTCATGATGAAGTTGCAATTTAGTACATTTAAAATATATTAACTTTAAGTAGCATATGAAATATCACACTAGTTAAAATATAATCAAGTGCTTTACATGTGCTTTAGTATATTAGTCAACACATCAAAATAAGTGTACTTCTTTAAAACATGTCAAAAGATTATTAAAACATAATGATTTAAAATGTACTTTAAAGTAAAACTTTAATTTTGAAGTCATTACAAAGTGGCACTTTTAAAAAGTGTACTTAAGTGTTTTTCAGAAACATAACCATAAAAATGTACTCTCTTTAAAGTCTGTGTCACTTGTGGACGCGTGTTCATGACAGTATCATGACGCAAGCGTGTGGCGGTGCTGACCCAGATCCGGCGTAATGACGTTATTACGCCGGATCTGGGTCAGCGCCGGCGCCGCCACATGCTCGCGTCATGCTACTGTTGTGAACGCGCGTCCACAAGTGACACAGTAGAGATGTGGAATAGATTTCTTCTTTAGAAAAATATCTTAAATTGTGTTCCGAAGATGAACGAAGGTCTTACGGGTTTGGAACATGATTAATGACAGAATTTCATTTTTGGGTGAACTAACCCTTTAAGTTCACTTAAATGGCTTATTTAATTAACATTATATTAGCTACAAGTAAAGTTTTTAAAAATACTTTTAAGATTTTGAGTACACTACAAGGGCACGTTCAATACAATTAAGCGCACTTCTAAACAGTGTGTAGTGTTCTTTTTTCCTAGCCAGTAAAGTGTCAGTGATTACTGATTTATCTGTGATTGATCTGTTTATTCAGTTATTGTAGATGACACAAATATAGTCTTAAAGGGCTAATTAAAAGTGCGAAATTGTAAAGTTTGCAGGAAAGTGGTGTGGTGTGGACTGGCTGATTTGTGTTTTATCATGAGGTCATAATTCACTGCTGTCCTCCCGGAGTCTGTCGCATTTATCAGCCCTCAACACAAAACATATCCCACCACACGCATGCATATAAACACCCCCCGCCACAATCTATCTTACCGCAGCAAATTAATGCACATCACAGCATGCTATGCCTCATTTTTGTCATTTTCTAGTCCACTGAATGTTTTGTACTTTTGTGAAACTCCCAGACTCGTTGACAGGTAATTCACTCACTGGATTCTAAGGGTTTGTGTGGGCTGCTGAAATGAAGCTAATCATGTCTTTATTTCTAGAGAAGGGGATTGAGGACAGGGCTCTTCTCATCTGTTCTTTACCTTTTCACAGATGTCAGTGCATCCCAAATATCAACAAAGATCTCTATTCACAGACATAATATTGCATTTACCCTAAAGAAAAGTGACGTATTCAAGAGTGAATAATTTCAATGTAAAGCAGGACTTGATTTGATCCATCAGGAATTGATTGACTAGTGAAAAGTTCCATAGCAGAAGACCTGTGGGTCTCTGTGGCTTTTGCAGTTGATTGTGGAGTGGAAAAATGTGTCCCAGGTGTCTCATCGTATCCCTATGGTAATGCCATTTTTAATTTCAAATCTTCTTTGTCATTATTGCCGTAACCTTATATTAACGCTAGCTGTCAATATTGTTTTGATGTGCACTTGTAATGTGCTTCAAATCTTAAAAGTATTTTTTTAAGAAACGGTACTCCGATAATATAAATGTTCCTTGAATACACTTTTAAAAAAGTGCACTTTGTAATAATGTCAAATTAAATTTTTTACTTTAAAGTACACTTTAAATCATTGTTTTAATAATCTTTTGCCATGCTTTAAAGTACACTTATTTCGATGTACTGACTACTGAGTAAAGTATTCTATTATAATTGCAACTGTTGTGTGTTATTCGATATTACATTTAAATGAACTAAACTGCAACTTCATCGTTAAGAATGTGTAATTACAAATATATTTAAAAACATGACATTTAAAATTATAATAGTTTAATTTTATAGTTTAATTATATTAGAATGTATTTTAGTTTACCATTTGGCGGTATATTTAAACATATACAACATAATTATGAAATTAGATGTAACTTAACTTTACTTAAGTCCTACTGAAGTGGGTCAAAAAAAAAAAAGCAATTTTAAGTATCTAACTGCATTTAATATACATTTTTATCTATAATACATTTCATTTTATTGTAAAGAACACACAATTTAGTGTCCAAAAACATTGGATTTTAAATTTTCTGTTTATATTGTATATTATTTTTTTCAAAAGTATGCTGGTGTACTTGTATTTAACAAGAATTTTCATATTTCATAAATTTCATTTAACAACGTGCACCAATGCATCAGAGTCCATTTTCATATATAATAGTAGTCTGAAACTGCTGGGGGTTTTTCTTCTTCTTCTTTTTTTTTTAAATCAACCTTGATTTTCTTACATTTATATTTATGCATTTGGCAGATGCTTTTATCCAAAGAGACTTACATTTCATTCAAGGTACACATTATATCAGTTCATATATTCCCTGGGTATCGAGCCCATGACCTTGGCATTTCTAGCTCCATGATTTACTGTTTGAGCTACTGACTTTTCTCAACAATCATAAGAAGTAAACTATTTTAATTAGTGAAATAAGAGTAAGACCTCACACATGGTCGTGTTTACCACAACACTTAATGAAAATTCAGGATTCTTCCTGTTAGACTAATTCAGAGTTTCCTTTCAGATGTGCAGGGGTTTGATCTGAGCTTGACTGAAACTGTGATGGTGTGACAAACCTGCCTTATCTTCCCCATGAGAGGCCTTTGAACATCTACACTAGTGTCCACACTTCCTCTCTGTGTGTGTGTGTGTGTGTAAAGTAGCACAATTTAAAGATCACATCCTTTTCAGTGT
>NW_015655567.1:260366-262587 GCF_001515625.1 Sinocyclocheilus rhinocerous | reverse complement strand
TATATATATATATATATATATATATATATTACCAAGAACTGCATAGGAATGGAAGTCTATTTCCACTTCAGTATAAATAAAAAAACATAAGAAAGGATTTGTAACTTTATCCCTCACATTTGCAAAATTTATCATGATCGCAACAAATATTGATCTTGCAATGTGACTTAATGTCCTGTAATTGCAGCTTTATATCACACAATGTGAAATTATATCTTGCATTTGATTTTTCTTTTTGTCAATTTGTGAACTGCATAGGAATGGAAGCCTGCTTCTGCCTCTTTATATCTTGCAATCACAAAACTTTTCATAATTGCAATGATAAACATCAATATTGCAATGACCTCATATCTCACAAATGTGATTTTGTTTCTCAAAATTTTGGCATTTTCTCTCACAATGTGACTTTCTCGCATTTGCAGTTTTATTTATTTATTCACAATTTCTGTACTGTATAGAGATGGGTGCCCGTTTCTGCCTCAATCAATCAATCATGCAATCAAGCAATCTAAATAAATAAATAAGGATTTGTAACTTTATATCTCACCATTGTAAAATTGATTGTAACGATAAATATCGATCTTGCAATGTGACATCCTATTCCGTTTTTCTTTCTCGTAATGCAGCTATTTTTTTCCCACAGGTGGCAAAATGCATAGGGATGGAAGCCTGTTTCTGCCTCTTTTATGTTGCAATTGCAAAATTTATTGTAATATCAACAATAAATGTCAATCTTGCACTTAAAATCCCACAAATGTGATTTTGTTTATCATAATTACAGCTTTATATATATATATATATATATCATAATGTGACTTCATATCTTGCATATGAAGCTATTTCTTTTTCTACAATTTAGGAACTACAGAGGAATAGATACAACCAACTAGCTAACTAACTAACTAACTAAATAAACACGATTTGTAACTTTATCTCACAACTGTAAATTTTACTGTAATTTCACCGATAAATGTTGATCTTGTAATGTGATTTCATATCTCGCAATTGCAATTTTGCTTGTATTTTTTTTTTTGGTATTTGTGTTCATGGTTTTCAAAGATGAGGGCATCTGTTTAATTTATATAGTGTCTCACAAGTGACAGATGAATTTGTAACCAAAATACCGCAGATTGTCTGGATTGGACACATGGCCTTTGATGTCAAATGTAAAATATACGGGAAGCCTTTTCTCCCTTCTTCGAAAATTAAGTTCAATTATTTGGCTGTCCTAACTATGAATGAGTATGTGGTTTATTTGCATTGTTTCTCCTGCTGTCAGCGCAGACCTGGGTCACGATCCACCGCTTGAAAACCACTGCTTTAGACTATTTAGCATCACTCCTAATTGAAATGTTTTTCAATCGTGAGCTTTTCCTAGAAATCTTACTGTAATGACTTTGTCTCTCGCCCTTCCGCAGACAGTCCAAAACTGTGTCAAGTGGCTGATGGTGAAATGCGTTTCCAGACACCTAATTGTTTTCTTGCCTCTGAGAGAGGAGAAATTAATGTGTGCGTGGCAGCCTGGTCCTCTGTGACAGAACCTAACCAGCCAGAGCATGTTTGGTTAAAGAATCAAGCTCCAGGGTGTAATTTGATATTTTGCAATTACATTTTTTTTTCCTGTGACAATTTTTTAATGTATTATTTAAATGATTTTAGCTCTGGGATATATTAGGGGTTTTTAAACAATGCATTACTTCTGGGATTTTGGGAGAATTCAGTCAACACGCTGCGGCCCTGTTTAGCAGAAACCAACTCGTGTTTGAAAGCAGAAGCATTAGTTACATTCAATTAGAATCCTTATTATATCAAACGTACATGAAACTGATATATAGATAGATGCTATTTAACATCACTGAACCAACCTCTATACATCAGTTTACACCAACAAAGCTTTTTTTTGTATTAAACCAGGTATAAATAACTCTATAAGGTAACAATTACAGGTTACTACTTTTTACAGTGTAGATAGATAGATAGATAGATAGATAGATAGCAGGGGTGGAACGGTTCGCGGAAAATAAAAATCGAACCGTACGGTTCTCCACACACGGTTCGGCACGCGCTAGAACCGCGGTTCAGCTTAGATCTGACAAGCATCTGTAATATGGTTTGATATAAATAACACGTAAAACAAACCGGGTTCGGCTAATATATGTTTCTGTTGATGGATGCGCATTCTGGCTTCCCAATACATTACAACAACAGCGATGAAAAAAAA
>NW_015655567.1:259550-260175 GCF_001515625.1 Sinocyclocheilus rhinocerous | reverse complement strand
AAAACAAAGTATAAGCCTCCCAACAAAAAAAAAACTGAAAATCACTGTTTATTTTATTTGTATCTTTACTCTATTGTATTTATTTGTGCTGTTGCTTGTAATTAGATAGATTATTCTTATTTTATTTATTTTTATTTGACAGTATGGTTTTTGCCTAAACATAGCACATACCGAACCATACCGAAACCGTGACTCTAAAAACCGTGATACAAACCGAACCGTGAGTAAGTTGAACCGTTCCACCCCTAATAGATAGATAGATAGATAGATAGATAGATAGATAATGTCTGTAAATGAAGGAAAGCTGATATCACGAGCACATAAGCTTCACTTCAATAGTTCAGACTGAATCAAACAGAGAATATTGAAGGACAATGAAATCATTAGATTAATTGCCGAACATTCATTCCTTCATTTGATTTAACATGAATTAGTATATTACTGTCTCTGCATGAGTGTTTTAATGGGCTTGATTCATATGTAAAGGTGAGTGTTGTTACACAGCAGAACATTGTTCTGAGTGTCACAGCACACACGAGGACACACACACACACACACACGCACGCACGCACGCACACACGCACGCACGCACGCACACACACACGCACGCACGCACGTACACACA
>NW_015655567.1:257647-258565 GCF_001515625.1 Sinocyclocheilus rhinocerous | reverse complement strand
CAATACACAGTATATGTGTGTGTGTGTGTGTGTATGTATGTATATGCATATATATATATATATATATATAAAACACAAAATTTGTATTTTATTTTATTTTAATGTAATGAGATTGTTGAGAGTGCATAAGAATATTGCCTAAAAGTTCATATTATTAGATCAATATTTATTATTTTTTAAATTATTTAAATGTTTACAAAATATAATTAAGTACTCCTAACAATTGAGTTGAATTAAAATTAAATTAATGAAATGTTTACTTGTTTGTTTTCCAACAATCCTTATGAAATAGTATATTTGTATGTGAATGAAGGCCTCTGGCACGGGCCGTGTGGTGTAATGAACTGAGGTGAATTGTGTGTTACAGATTATGAGAGAGCAGATTAATGAGGTAAAAACTAATGAAGCTTACCAGTGCCTCACATCACAGCTGAGAGAGTAACGGATGAGCTCAATAAAACCCGGCCATTGCACTCGCTCTCTCTTACGGTCGGACATTACCCTCCTGCATAACTCCACACACCTCCACACTGCTGTCCAGTCTCTGCCAGTCATGCACAAATCAAACATAAGAAACGTACTTATCATTTGCAAGAATCTTTCAGCCTTGCCGTTTGTTTTTTAGTTCGTTGTTGTTCAGAAGGTTATCTTAACTATTTTACTCTTGTTTACCCTAATTCATAATCTAAAAACAAAGCGTTGTTTGCTTAAAACATAGATCTCTGCAGCAGCACATCAGATTGATTAATAATAATCATCATCTTTTTCTAAGTTTAATTACTGTGAAACCGATGATGATATTTTATGTAATTGAACATCTGACATTCACAACTCCATAAGTATGCTTTGTCTTATATTCTTCATATATTGTATATTATGTTTGCAAACCAAATAATTAAAATAATCACTAGTGCATTA
>NW_015655567.1:250214-257637 GCF_001515625.1 Sinocyclocheilus rhinocerous | reverse complement strand
TTTGATTTCTTATATATATATATATATATATATATATATATATAATTTATCATATCAGGGGTTCTTCTTCCTTCCTTTTAAGTCAAAGAAAAGAAAATTTAAGATAAAAATTTCAAACCAATCTCCAATTCATTACAAAAAAAAAAAAAAAGTTAATTTTTAACATATATATTGTCTTGTATTACATAAAAGTTTTGTGTTTTGATCCAACTTACTAAAGGTTTACCATTGTGGGTTTTCATTGACCAGCAAGCTGTCTAAGTCTAACCTAAAATATAATTTCCCCTTTGGTGGCCGAAACCCTCCTGGTTGATGCTATCATTTTAGACTACAAACATGAGGCTTCTATGCACTCACACAATTCAGACCCTAATGGAAGAGCTGAAACGTCCAGCTAGTCCAGCTCTGTGTGACAGGTGTGAAGACTGCTGTATCAGAGCTCCCCCTTCAGGAGCAACACTGCACTGCACCTCCTCAGACTGGAATTAATCAAACCTCAAACAAATGCTCTCTCTGTATATTTATTTCTGTTTATCTATAAGTTGTAGTCAGTAATATTATAATATTTTAGCACTATATGATTGAGTAATGCTCCATATATAATTGTGTTTAACATTTTAGATTGTGGCTTTTTAGATTGTGTTTTTTTTATCTTATTTTATTTCTAAATCTATATATTATCACATATATACTTCTGTGATTTTATTCAAAGGCACTTTTTCAAATTGCTCTCTCAAACAGCCTTAATGTCAGTGTGTAGAGAGAGAGAGAGAGAGAGAGAGAGAGTTGAGAAGTTCAGCCCCCCACCACCCCCTTCTCTAGAAGTTCACTGTTTATAATGTCATGTTATCTGGCTTGCGCTGAGTGCACTTGTGCTTTCTTTTGTTAGGGTGAGTTAGCAATTTCCTGTGAGATGGAACCTCTGCAGTCGGGCGTCTCTCCCTGATAACGTCTCTGACATGAACTGCTGTTAGCGTCAGCACGCAGAGCTGGACTAGCACTGATGGGGACTTGTCATACAATCCCAGAAACCTCAGACGATCAGCATGCAGTCCAGTCCAGAGAGCTGTGACCTGCTTGACTACTACAGCGCTCTTACTCTTACTGCAGTCTCCATTATGCACATTGTGCATAGTATGCAGATAATGTATGCATGTCAAATGACTTAATGCATTTGCTCAAATGTGCAGTATACCACAGAGCACACTTAATGGAACAGTATATCCCACAATGCATCTGACCTTCCATTTCCAGTGTGACAAATGAACCTGAAGTAGGCCTAATATCAGTCATGATTTTTTACTTCTTTTTCTTGACCCAGAATAGACTAATACTTCAGAATGAACTACTTGCTTGCTATAACTGAATACAGTACATGCTGCTTGTTATTTCAAATAATAATAATAAAAACCACCACAAACAATACACTCTAAAAAATGCTGGGTTAAATATAACCCCAACCGCTGGGTCAAAACAACCCAATAGCTGGGTTTGTCCCTTTTCAACCCAGCGCTGGGTTATATTTAACCCAGCATTTTTTAGAGTGTAACAGTAATAACAATAATAATAGTTATTAATAATAACTAATACTATTAATAATAGTTATTATTATTATCCAGAAAGACAACAACAACAACAACAACAACAATAACAATAATAATAATAATAATTATTATTATTATCATCATCAAGTGAAACAATATGCATTATTAAAATACAGGTTAAAATTGTGACTGTAATTACTTTTGTTCATAATCACACTGCAAATGGAAAGTTGAGCTCATTGCATTATGGGAGAGTTTTTTCATTTTTAAAAGTACTTTTATGCATCCATACAGAAAATTTGCAAACTGTGCACAGTAAACATACTATATACTGCATAAATAGTAATAATATTATGCTTGCTATTCCAAAGAAATGTTTACATTTATCCGTGAAAACAATCACATAATTATTTTAAATATTTATAATTTTTATGATGATGGTGGTTATTATTATTATTATTAATAAAATGAAGAGATGTACTTTTTAAAAGGCAGTGTTCTTTGAATAGAAGGCAGTATGCAGGGATTCTGTGTTCACTAATGTGAAACCTAAAGGAGCATAAGATGCATCCTAATAAATTAAAGTGATATATATATCTTATTATACTCTGTGCTCTCATATCAACTAGCTAGAAATCTAATTTCACCCCTTCTCTTCCTCCTGCTCTTTCAATCAATGTTTAACCGCGGGAGATTGTGTGAGCAGTTCGCTCTTCTGGTCTCTCTTCTCAACAGGCAAACAGAAGCGCACTTCTGAACAACGCGCAATGAAAAGGGGCTCATAATAAATACTCAATATTCCACATATAATTATTAATCACGGATACAACTGCAGTCACGAGCACTCCTACCTCTGCCAGTCCGTGCTGCAATGCTGCAGCGTTTGTGGGGCCATCACACATAATCACGCAGAGCTCCGTGACGCCCGCTGACCCTGCAGCGCGGGAAACAGGTAAGAAAAGCGCGCGCTCCTGTCTCTCCCGCGCTCATTTAGCGCTACGCTGCTTTTCATAATTAGCGCCGCGAGGCCTCATTAAGTTCGCTCTAATGAATAAATATTGTATTTCATAGCCTGATTACCAGATCAGCTCGACGCTCGAGCGTCGTAAACAATTATTTCCCTAAATATTCATCACCCTAAAGTGGATGATCATTGGTATTTAATACCAGTATTTTCGAGTGCATCTTTATTATGCAAATAAATACTTTTGAAGCGTTTGATTCCTACAGATCCGAAAAGATTCACTCTCAGAATTAAAAACGGGGCATTCTGGGGGAAATGGGCATGAAACATAGCCTTCACTGACAAAAGAGACCAGCATTGCCATAAAATACCATAGTTATACAGCTACTACTGTACTGTAACTTTGATACCTTGGTAAAAGCCTTCCACTGGGATCAGAAAATTTAAAAAAAGAAGAAAAAAAATGGGGAACAAGAGCTTGAACAAGGAGTTGTGAAGCATGTTCCGAAAGAAAGGACCTGATCTTCTTGATGTTAAGCAAAGCAAATCTGCAGGACTGGGCAGTTTTAGCAATGTGGTCTGAGAAAGTCAGCTGATCATCAATCAAAACTCCAAGGTTTCTGACTGTTTGACTCAAACCACTGGAGTGCGGTTCCTGAGATGCCCTTTGCCAATAGGGTTGACAGGAGGATCTGGTGTCAAAAGCAGCGGACAGATCCAGCAAGATAGGTATTGAAGATTTGGAATCCGCTCTGTATCAAACAGACAGTATTGAGATAACAAACAGCGCTGGATGAAGTGGATACCGAAACAAGGTAATTTTTGAGGTAACGTCGAGAAAATTCAGTTAGGCCTACTTTTGTGTCACGTGAATAAGTGGCCATTCACAGCAAAAGTGTTTGTTTTCCAGTGTGAACGTACTATATGGATGCCTTTTGTCCATTTAGTTTCTTTTTGCCGTTCTTGTGTTTTAAAACGTTTAAAGCATGTGTAGAGACAGTCATTCTGCTTATGTGCGCTGATACCTCTCAGTGGTGTGAAGTCTTACAGAAGTGCAAGTTACACGATTGCTAAAAATAATAAAGAAAATTAAGTTCTCTCAGAGTCGAATTTGTAAAAAGCGCTTCTGCTGAACTTTTTAGTTAAATTTTTTCCATCAGATGAAATCCTGCAGGCACCCCTGCCTGAATCCATCCAGGAAACCACTGATCAAGAGCTCATGATGTTCAGCAAGACTGAAAGTCACGTGTACTGTGGACATTTTGGGTGAGAAAGCATCTATCACTGTCCACAGCTTCATACAGCACTCACAAACTTAATTGGTGGTACCATGGTACAGTGACGGTAATACCATGGTACTTGCACACAACACCATGCTATGAATGTGAAAACTGTATTATTAAAGCAGGGTTTTATATCAGAAAATCAGCAAGGCCGTGGCGATCTCAATGAGAGGATGGAAAAAAGCAAGGAACGAGTGAGCCGAGGGTTGTGAAAGAGCTTTAACAGGGAAAAATGATTCACAGGTATAAGATTTCCCATTAGAGTCTGCTAATTATTTCCACACCATTAGTAGCAGGTCTCTAATGAGGGATACGAGCAGACTGCAGTATATCACAGTGCTCTGTTCTCCTCTGCAGGGCTCTGGTTGGGGGGTAATAGCCCCCCATCCCCCTACTTATGCCCTCTTAACCCACAGGGGCACAGAGGGGCAAGAGCTGAGGGCATGTTCAAATCACCGCAATATTCCTTCATGATTGAATTTCTGTTGAAATAGATGTCGAGGCGGACTCACTGCTGTAATATGAAATGTTTGTCAGGGCTCTGGTGTTAGATGCAAGAGGAGCTTCTCCATTAATTTTGGAAATATGGGAACTCAAACTCCTGCTGGTCATTTTTGTGTCAGTCTATAAAAACATCTTTAAATATTAACGTTTTCATAAAGTGAAAAATATCAAGGTGGTACAACTGTCCCGAGTCTCAAAACCAAATTTTTTGAAAAACTTTTTTTGTTAATTTATTAAAGGTAGCAAACTGGTTTCATTTTAATATTTTTTAAAACTACCAGTAAAATCAAGAATAATTCAGCATCGTTTAACCAAAATGTTGCCATTTTCCTCAGAAAAAGAACAAATTTGTTTGCAAGTTACTAGATGAAGATTAGGATTTTACAGTTTCTGCCCAATAAAATATGAATGCTTGGCATGACTACAAAAAAAAAAAAAAACATTTACTGTAAAATGACATTCATTAATTAGCTCTCAGTTTAGATTGTACATGTCTTTAATAATTACATCTATTGAAGATGTCAGGGAAAACATTAACATCAAATCACAACTTGTTAAAAATGGTATAAGATTTTCAAAAGAACAAAACATGAACATGTTCCCAACAAAGATAACAGAACTTAAAAAGCGCAAATTTTATTCAAGTACTACAGCAGTACATTGCGCAGTTATAACAGAGTCTGGAGAACGTACAGATTGGGAAAATCATGGTAAAAAACAGCAAAGACAACAAGTATTGCAGCCAACAATTGTCATATTTCCCAACACAGTACAGAGATAAAAACACTCCCTTTGAAAAAAAAACAAAAAAAAACCAGATACATTTAAAACAATGCAAACTTGAGGATTTCATGTAGACAACACAACGGTCTACTCAAATTGAACCTGCAGCAGGTTTAAGGAAGCTCTGTGAATCACACGACAACGATTAAGACACTTGATGATGTCGGTTATGGTTGGACTCCGTAGAATATGGCAACCATCTTATTCACTTTCCTCCAATTCCTTCTTTAAACTGTGGAGAAAGGTCAGAGGTCACGGTTACGCTTTCATAGATTCACCCAAAAGCCACCAAGTGACTGACATAACAGTTCTGACAACAGTCACTTAGTGAGTGGTCTACAGACACAGCAACTGTGATGCTTTAAAATGCCGTCTAGATAGGCAGCCCATACATTTTTGGAACACAACTACATACCTTTTCAGATAAGCGTGGACATTGTCATAGCCGTGGTACTTGGCCAGGTACACGAGCACACCTGTAGCACAGCGGCCCTCTCTGGCACGGCAGAAACTGCAGTTACAGATGCCCCTGCACGGCGGGCAAAGCCACTCCTAGAAGAAGAAAACAATGACGTCTCAGCAAAACGATGTAATCGTTTAGAAAAATGCTAGCTGATCTGATCAAAATAACCCATATGCCGGTGCTAATGCTTTCACAATGTGCATAAAGACTGGAAAACGTCACTAACCGGGTTCAGGAGGGCATCACGGACATCTTCTCCATAACGGTTCTTGAGACAAGGCCCGCAGAACTGCCCGCGAACACCCACGCATTCTGGGTTGCGGCAGTTGGTCTTGGTGTCGGTTGTTTTTTGTCGACACTGATGGCAGGTGGAACCCTGATGGACAGAAGCACAGCCCACACGCTCATGAAGAGTCTACAGCGCTTCAAACAAGCTGAGAAATGAAGGCTTGTGTATTGAACCGGTGCTGTCATAGTAAAAGCTTCATGCTGAAGGAGACTTACGGTGGCCCGGTTGTAAATCTTCTCTCTGACGTTGACGCAGATGTTGTCCAGTTCAGCCCGAGTGATTTCCTCCACAGGCCTCACGACATGAGGAATCGTCAGAGTGCTGTTGTAACTGCGCCGACGTGGCTCCTTCTGCTCACACACAAGGAGGGGGGGAATAAAAAAAAAAAAGAAACAATACAGAGGCACTCACCTTAATTTAACATGACAAAACATTAAAGCTTGAGACTGCATGTACACTACTGTTCAAAAGCTCAGGTTGGGGACAGTAAGATTTCTCCTTTTCAAAGAAGTGAAAACTTGATCAATTTAATGAATTCTTGCTAAAAAGTGGCAGTAAATACATTATAATGTTCCTAAAATAAGTCTTAAGCACAACCGTTTTCAACACTGATAAAAAAAACATTTCTTAATCAGCAAATCATAATGATATCTGAAGGATCATGTGACACTGAAGACCAGTGTTGGGGAAAGTTACTTTTAAAAGTAATGCATTACAATATTGCATTACTCCATAAAAAGTAACTATTTGGAAAGTAATGCATGGTTACTTTTTTGTTATTTGTCACCCAAGTTGGGCTTGCTTATTTATAATAACAAAAAAACCCTAAAGTTATATTTTTAGCAACTGTACAGTCACACCAAAAGTGAAATGAATAAGGCTCAGGCTGAAGGAAGTGCCTCTGCACCTCACCTAATTTCTCTCGACAAGGGACAGGAGAGGAGTCAGTGAATAAATGGGAAAACAAAGTAACTTGTGTAACTTGTTTGAAAAAGTAACTCAGATATTTTGATGTAAATTTAAAAGTAATGCGTTACTTTACTAGTTATTTGGAAAAAAGTAATCTGATTACGTAACTCACGGTACCTGTAATGTGTTACCACCAACACTGCTGAAGACTGGAGTAATCATGCTGAAAATTCAGCTTTGCATCAAGTTGCATTTTAAAATATATTCAAGTAGACTTAAAGGGGTCATATGACGTTGCTAAAAAAATAGCATTATTTTGTGTATTTGGTGTAATGAAATGTGTTTATGCGGTTTAAGGTTCAAAAAACACATTATTTTCCACATACTGTACATTATTGTTTCTCCTCTATGCCCCGCCTTTCTGAAACGCATCGATTTTTATAAAGCTCATCGGTCTGAAAAGCGAGGTGTGCTCTAATTGGCCAGCTATCCAGTGCGTTGTGACTGGCCGAATACCTCAAGCGTGTGACAGAAATGTTACGCCCCTTACCATACTCTGATGCCCTGTCCGGCCGGAGCGACGAGACAAAAACAATAAAACCCATTATGAACGAGGCATTTTTTGCATCCAATGGGGACATAATTACTGATAATAATGACTTATACTGTCTTTTTACACATTGC
>NW_015655567.1:229785-250076 GCF_001515625.1 Sinocyclocheilus rhinocerous | reverse complement strand
AACTCGCTGATTAACCACCATAGTACGATGCATTGTTGTGGAAACAAACTAGCTAGTCACAACTGTTTCTCTGCTTTCACAATGTGCATTAAGACTGAATGGAAAACGTCACTAACCGGGCTCAGGAGGGCATCACGGACGTCTTCTCCATATCTGTTCTTGAGACAAGGCCCGCAGAACTGCCCACGAACTCCCACGCATTCTGGGTTGCGGCAGCTGGTCTTGGTGTCGGTTGTTTTTTGCCGACACTGATGGCAGGTGGATCCCTGTCGGACAAAAGCACAGCCCACACGCTCATGAAGAGTCTGCAGCGCTTCAAACGAGCGGAGAAATGAAGGCTTGGGTATGGAACAGGTGTTGTGATGGTAAAAGCATCATGCTGAAGGAGACTTACAGTGGCCCGGTTGTAAATCTTCTCTCTGGCGTTGACACAGATGTTGTCCAGTTCAGCCCGAGTGATTTCCTCCACAGGCCTCACGACATGAGGAATCGTCAGAGTGCTGTTGTAACTACGCCGACGTGGCTCCTTCTGCTCACACACAAGGAGGGGGGGAATAAAAAAAAAAAAGAAACAATACAGAGGCACTCACCTTTGACAAAACAGACAAAACATTAAAGCTTGAGACTGCATGTACACTACTGTTCAAAAGCTCAGGTTGGGGATTCTCCTTTTTCTCCTTTTCAAAGAAGTGAAAACTTGATCAATTTAATGAATTCTTGCTAAAAAGTGGCAGTAAATACATTATAATGTTCCTAAAATAAGTCTTAAGCACAACCGTTTTCAACACTGATAAAAAAAACATTTCTTAATCAGCAAATCATAATGATATCTGAAGGATCATGTGACACTGAAGACCAGTGTTGGGGAAAGTTACTTTTAAAAGTAATGCATTACAATATTGCATTACTCCATAAAAAGTAACTATTTGGAAAGTAATGCATGGTTACTTTTTTCACCCAAGTCACCCAAGTTGGGCTTGCTTATTTATAATAACAAAAAAACCCTAAAGTTATATTTTTAGCGTCACACCAATCACACCAAAAGTGAAATGAATAAGGCTCAGGCTGAAGGAAGTGCCTCTGCACCTCACCTAATTTCTCTCGACAAGGGACAGGAGAGGAGTCAGTGAATAAATGGGAAAACAAAGTAACTTGTGTAACTTGTTTGAAAAAGTAACTCAGATATTTTGATGTAAATTTAAAAGTAATGCGTTACTTTACTAGTTATTTGGAAAAAAGTAATCTGATTACGTAACTCACGGTACCTGTAATGTGTTACCACCAACACTGCTGAAGACTGGAGTAATCATGCTGAAAATTCAGCTTTGCATCAAGTTGCATTTTAAAATATATTCAAGTAGACTTAAAGGGGTCATATGACGTTGCTAAAAAAATAGCATTATTTTGTGTATTTGGTGTAATGAAATGTGTTTATGCGGTTTAAGGTTCAAAAAACACATTATTTTCCACATACTGTACATTATTGTTTCTCCTCTATGCCCCGCCTTTCTGAAACGCATCGATTTTTATAAAGCTCATCGGTCCCAAACAAAGTAGTTTCGCTTTCACAACGAAACAGACCGCGTCTCCACGACATGGCAGCGGCAACAATGCTACAGCGAGAATGAAAGTTACGCCTTCTTTCTTTGCGTGAACATTTGGGTGGCGTTATGCAAATCTTCCCACATCGTGACGTAGACATGTGGGGGCGTGTTAGAACGAGCCGTTTTAGGGGGGCGTGGACCAGTCTTAACTTTTAAAGAATATCTCTTTGGGTTTGAGACTTTAGTCTTTGCAACTTTAGGGATCTTATCGGTTCACAAACAGCTTGTAACGGAGAAAGGAAAACTTGAAATCGCATCATATGACCCCTTAAAAAAACATATATATATATATATATATTTAAATTAAATTATAAATTAGAAAATAAATTAAAATTAATAATACCAACCCAAACTTTTGAACAGTAGTTTATAATTTCAACATACACACAGGAACGGGAATAAAAAACATCTCTTGCTATTAAAGGCCGAAACGCACCTCCTCTTCTTCTTCATCATCATCATCGTCGTAATTTCGGTTTCTGCGGACCAGGCTGTATTTGTCGTCTGTTTCTTCCTCTGGAGGGGGGGAGGGTGGTCCATCTACCAGTGACCGTGAACGTGTGTGAGGACGTGACGTTCGCTCCGGGTTTCGCCGGCGAGCGCTATTGGGGTCCAGAGAGCGGCGTGGAGCACGGCGAGGCTGTGCAGGGAGAGAAGGGGAAAAAGAAATTAAATCAAAATCAAGTTAAACAACAAGAACTAATAATAATAATCTAAATTAGTATCGTATTGTTCATAATAATTTAGTATTATTTCATAATATTATTAGTATTAATTTATTTGCATTAACAAGTTATTCACAGTAATTGTTGTTAGTAATAAATTTATTAGTGTCATTTTATCATCAGTTATAGCATTAATATAATTGTAGTCAACCTTTTTTTTTTTACAGCAGCACTCTAAAATCTTACCGTATTGCCCTGTGACAAAGCAGCCTTCCTGGGAATGAGTCCAGGAACCTTATCCAGCTCTGCCATTAGCTTAGCAAGCTACAAGGAAGAGATCACAATTCTGTTAAAACTGGATTCATACTCAAACTAATCAAAATTATTATCATTAGAATTACATTCAAACTTGAAATAGATAAAGGCATACTAATATCTAGGGCTGGCTACATACTACGTTACCTTTTCAAAAATGAAAAGAAAATGAAAATGAAAAAGGCACAATGCTCGCATGTAGAAGTTGACTTCCTCACCATAGCTTTGTTCTCTTTGATATTCAGCGCTCTCTTCAGCATGAAGTTCTCGCCCTCAGAGTTGGGGTCTTTTGGTTTAGGTTTGGGTTTGGACTCAGGCGACACTGGCTTTGAAGGACTGGCTCGTTTGTTGGGGAACTTCATGGCCACTCTGAGCGTGAACGATTTGCGAGTTTTTCTGGGAGGCGAACAGGTCTCAGAATCAGAGTCCATTTTCTGAAGGAAAAAAACACTTGATTTATTGAACATATTCATCCTTTCAAAGCCATTATATGATAAAGCAACAAGCAGAGACTGAAGTGTTTCCTGTGGTTACAAACCATTTCTGTCATGTCGTCGTTCAGGTCTTTCTCATAACCGCTGCACGCATCCTCTTCCTCCGTCACAGGTAAAACATCAAACACTTTCTCAATCGGAGCCGACCTTCTCGTCTGTCTCAGTGGCCTCTTCTATAAAAAGCAAGGCAAAACATTCATACCATCAAATGACTTTAAGAGGGAGGTATAGAGAATGGTCTTGGATCATTTGGGCATCTGTAAGGTCAGTTTTATGTATGGATAAGCTCATGTCAGACCGAGGTCCCAAAACCATCAGATCCAAAACTGTCACAGCTGTCGTCGGAGGAAGAGGAGGAGGTTTCCATGGGAACCACAGCAGTGCTCCTGTAACTGCGCAGGTTCATTCTGGTGGAGGGGGGGGACGCCTGCTGCCTCTGCGCACAACATACAAACCATTCATGAAGAGTCCAGCAGACACGCCAAATAAAACCTGCCCAGATCAGTCTGGCGTTCAGTAGAGATCAGTTTCAGACATGCAACTTGGGAACATTTTCTCATATTCCTCTACATTGCAAGTAATGGCAATTTAAAGTGGGTAAACGCTGGAAATCATTAGATAAGAATATAAAATAAAGGCGTGCAGATGGGTGAGAAGTGAAAGTGAATCCGGCTCGGTTCAAACATCTTTCTGGAGACCATGAATACTAGACATTTAACCTCTTAAGAACTGGGTAAATCAATTCGGTTATTTTTACACTTTTAAGTTATTTTTGCAAGAACAAGTTACTTGTATAACGTTGAGCAATTTTCTTTAAACTTTAGTGGGTCAACAAACAGTAAATTCCTTTCATAATATTGGTAAGTTTTACTCCGTAACACTTTAGAATAAGGTACCATTAGTTAATGTATTAACTAACATGAACAAACAATGAACATTACAGTATTTATTAATCTTTGTTAATAAAAATAAAGTTGTTCATTTAACTCACAGTGCATTAACTACTGTTAACAATTACTTGTATAACGTTGAGCAATTTTCTTTAAACTTTAGTGGGTCAACAAACAGTAAATTCCTTTCATAATATTGGTAAGTTTTACTCCGTAACACTTTAGAATAAGGTACCATTAGTTAATGTATTAACTAACATGAACAAACAATGAACATTACAGTATTTATTAATCTTTGTTAATAAAAATAAAGTTGTTCATGTTAACTCACAGTGCATTAACTACTGTTAACAAGCAACACTTTTGATTTTAATAATGCATTAGTAAATGTTGGAATTAACAAACTAAGATTAATAAATGCTGTAGAAGTATTGTTCATTCTTAGTTCATGTTAATTAAAGTAGTTAACTAATGAACCTTATTGAAAAGTCTTACCATTTTACTTTACAAACAAATATTGTTCACGTTTTTCTAAAGTTTGGGACGACCCCTGCCCCCACTAAACACAAGCATACTATTTTACTAAACCAGCAGTACTAACCAATACATGTAACAGTTATGTAACGTTACCAAACAAAGAAATGACATGATTAATCGTTCAGAATCGTTCGAACGGTTGATTTCACTCATTTATAGCGTTGAAACAAACTTTACACACGCCACGAGAGCATTATTCATTCAGAAAACACAAAAACCCACACATACAACAGCAGGTCTCTAGAAAACAAAAGCTGATATATTTGACTGTACCTTGGAGCGCATTGTGTCGAGCTCGCTGTGACTTGAAGGTGTGTAAGTTTACAATGCGTCTGAGTCCTCTGTGAATGTGTCTGTCTGTCCTGTGGCGCGGAGTTTAGTCTGGAAGTTGGCGGGTAATTCTTGAAGAGGCGTGACTCTCTTCCGCGCCGCACGCGAGTCTTGGAAGCTCCGTAAACTTACACAGTAACGCAATCGAACAGGCTGAAGATTCAAGAGCTGCATTATCCATTTTTTTATTATTATGAGTCGAGTATACACTTGTTGATATAATCGTATTAGAAGTCCTGGGTTATTTGAATAAAAGTGAATAAAACCATGTTTATTTGGCTTTACATGCGCTTACAGGATCTTTAGCTGTGGCGCCAAACCTCAGAGCTCATTTGCATAAGGACACATAAATCGCGCGAAATGCTGACTAGATCAAACAAGCAGAGTAACTTTAAGGTTGACATTTTATTAATATCTCATAAATTGACAAAAGTTTAAAATTCCACCAATATAATAAATAAATCTTTAATATCATATAAATGAAATAATCTTCCATAAACAGTTTAATAGAAAAAGTCCTCAGTTATGATCACTTAAGTATTTAGCATAGCAAGAAACTCTTTAAAAAAAGAAATAAAAGAAAATCAGTGAGCACAAGAGAGGCAAATTCAAGTTTAAACCTGGGAAGGTAATGTCAGCAATAAAAGAGCAGAGACAATTTTCAGAAAATGCATAATAATTTGACATTTAAGATCAGTATATTCATTTCATGGTGAACTTTTACCCTTTATCAGTGTCAATTTAGAAGATGCTTTTATTGAAGTGTACTTAAAGTCAGGGGCGCAACCACACATTTGCTGAGGGGTATGCAAGATCAGTGATGGTACCCCCATGTATATTCTATCCCCTAACACTAACCCCCACAGAAAACTGTCTGCAAGTCAATGACCAAAAACCCAGTAACCCTTTTTTTTTTTTTTTCTACACATGTAATATTGCTCACTTTTTGGTTAGGCTATTTTGGATGGATTTACGTTTTTTTTTTTATTCATTTGCCTCAAAGTTATTCATATTTTTGTATATTTTATATAAAATGAGAACACTATATGTAAAATTCACTTTAATGAATGTGCATATTTTTCATTTTTACTTGTAGAGATAATTAATGAGAAATTTGCCATGCTTTAAGTGGAAGATTTCTGCCACCTGGTGGAAAATAAACACTATTAAAATATATTCCCACTATAACCAGTAGATGGCTGCAGAGGATCGCTCATTGTCATAATTACCAGTTCCACTCCATAATATAGTTTATTTTTCCCCCCTGCATTTTGCTTTTAGATTTACATTTAGACATTATAAAATCATTATTATAACATTAAAAAAAATCTCATTTTTTTGTACTGAAGAATGAAGTATCAAGAGCTTTTAAAAAAACTCGTCAGATCAACACAAATGGCCTACTTGGAATTTAAAGCGTAAATTTTCGGCGAAAGCTGACTAGTCTGCATCCTTGCTAACAATCTTCTCAGTTTCTCTCAAATGTAAACCAAACATTCACAAACATATCTCGACTTACTGGTTTTTTTAGAGGTAAGCTTACCCATCTCTGTTAGTTCACTTAGACATTGCTGTCCTCATTAATGCATTGTTTTTTTGGGTGAACAGTTGATATGTACTCAGTTTATAATAAATACATTTTTGAACTCATTAAAATGTGAAACAACCATTAAATATAAATGTTCAATTGCATTATTTTTTCAACAACTAAGCTTTTGATTATTTATAACATTTTATTAAAGAAGATTTTCACAGAATGATTTTGGCCCCTCCGTGCGGTGCCCCTATGCACTGCATATACTGCATACCCCCTTTTTGCGCCACTGCTTACAGTACACCAACAATCCCCTAAGAACAACCGGGGTTAAGTGCTTTGGTTACAAACCAGCTCTCCAGCCCTTACAGTAGATCAAACGTGATTCATTATTAACCCCTTCTATCAGCCTAACGCTTTATAAACGCTCAACTTCGGCCACGCCCACCACCTCTCCCTCCTCTGCGCGGCCGGCCTCTGGTCTGCCTCACTTCCTGATGCTTATGTTCCTGTTTATTAGATTTCTTTCTTTCTACTTTGATCCAGTCCCCATCACCAGACCCGGCCTCTTCAGACGCCCCTTTCTGCTTCACCCCCTCAGTGACAACTGACATCCCTGGTATTGGGCGTTGGTGGTTAGATGGCGTTATGCAAGAGTTGTAGTTTCGTGGCCGTCCAGCATGTTGGATGCCTCTGGATCCTCTCTGTGATATCTGATTAAACCTTCTGGCTTCTGCTTCTCCTCTTCCTCCTCCAGTGATTTTAAACGTGTGGTCATAGTATGTTTTTCTGTTGTAGTTGTGTTTAGCTCCAGCACTAGGGGGCCGCTCTCGCTCCGAGGTGCTCTCAGATGTCGTGCTGGATGGGCTGCTGCCCTTTGACCCCAGATGGATAGTGGAGAGTTTGACAGAAAGGGTGGGAGAGGAACTCCGCGAGTCTGTCCATGGAGTGAGAGGGCTGCGATTGGGCGATCTCCTCACAGCAGCGGCGTACGATGACTGGCTCCCGATGACAGACAGGAACTGAGGGAGGGTCATCTTGCCTGTGGACTCCGGGGCAGCATGCTCTCTAATCTGCTTCATTCTCAGACTGTGAATCCATCTGGGATCAACGCCTGATCAAGGACCAGAATGACAAACCAAGACATTTTCCATGAATATGCAAAATAGGGCTGAAAGGACATTAAATCTCGGAAGGCCAAACTAAATATCATTTCAGCTGGTTTATTTTTGTTCATTTCATGTGGGGTTTGCAATTTTTGCAACCCTGATATCAAAATGTTTGTAATTTGTAATTGCTTTTATTTTTATTTCCAAATACAACAGCCAAAAATGGTAAAATAAAATTAAATAAATAAATAAAAATAAATACTTAAATAAAAACATACAAAATAAAGTAACAGTATTGCAAATATTGCCCAAATTAAGCTATTACTCAGTAGGAACTAGTTAGTTTACCTATAAATTAAAATACAATTTATTGTTTTTATATTTTAATATATTTTAAATTGAATATATATTTGTCTTAGCAAAACTTGGGTTGAATGATCAATGCATGCAACATACAATTTTGTGTAAAAAAAAAAATAATTATATTGACTTTCAAAAGAAAGTTGAATATAATTAATTTGAATATGACACCAAGCAAACTCTCCTAATCAGTATTGTATTACCTGAGTTGGACCTGCTTCTGTTGTAACCTTCCCTGATGTTCGGCGCCGTCTCAATGGCCAGCTCTACAGGTCTGATCACGTCCCTCCCACTGTCTGGTCTCCACTGCACTCTGTGCTCATGTCTCGTGCACTTAGGAGATCTCACGTTACTCTGGCAGGAGACAAGCTACCAGTTGAAACATGTCCCCTTATAACCTTAATGGCACATTTGAAAATGCTGCATTCAATTAACTACAAAATATCCCAAATAATTGTACACTATTTTTTTGCACATAAGGAGTTTTATGAAACGGGTTATACTACTAAATCACAACGACAGACATCACATCAGTTTACTACCTGAAAGTACAATAAAATAAAGAAATGTCAAGTGAAATGTTGCCTTTAACATCTATTTTATATGTAACATGAAATTAAAATCGAACATTTACTTTCTTAATTTGCATTCATACCCTGGTGAAAAAGTATTAAATGTGCACTTGTCGTGTACTTCAAATCTTAAAAGTATATTTTTAATTGTACTTATATTAATGAAATTAAAGGCCACTCAAGTGTACTTAAAGAGAGTTCATGTTAACGCCCGTTTCACACTTCAGTACACTTTTAAAAAGTGCATTTTGAAATAATTCATCAAATTAAAAGTTATACTTTAAGTCCATTTTAAATCATTATGTTTTATTGATCTTTTGTCGTGCTTCAAAGAAATGCATTTATTTTGTTTTGTTGACTAATATACTAAAGCACATGTAAAGTACTGGATTATAATTTTAACTGCAATGTGTTGTACAAAATCACATTTCAATGTAATATATTTTAAATGCACTAAATTGCAGCTTCATAATTACAAATATATTTAAATACCTGACAAGCAAGTTTTAATAGAAATTATGTTAAAGTATATTTTATTTACCATAAATGCTTGTCAGTACATACACCATATGTCAAGAAAAGTTATCATGAAATACATTTTGAAATTACATTTAACATGCATTCAGTATAATCTTTTAAAATATATTATTTCTGTAATAAGTCCTCTTTTTAAAGTATACTAAATAGTACTTTTTCACAAGGTTATTGCGCACATCTTCCATTATTTCAAAGTAAAAATAAATCTTTCATCAAAACTTGCTCTGCCACTTTTGTTGCAGTAGTTTTTAACCATTGATTAAAATTAAGTCTCATCTTACAATTTTTTCTTATAGACTATGCAGTTTCACTATAAAAAAGGCACATTTCGGAAGTTTTGGTTGCACTTTATTTTATGCAAGTATATGCACTGTACTTTGGTGTACTTACCCAAGAAAGTTGTGAGTTATATAAGGTAACTACATGGGCTTAACATGGGTTAAGGTTTTAGGTTTTGTTCAGGGTTGAGTTGAGGGTTAGTACCTTTACTAATTACTATAGTAAGTACACTGAACAAAATTATAAACGCAACACTTTTGTTTTTTTATTTATTTTTTAGTTTTTTTTTGTTTTACAACGGCTCTGTGTAGTTAATGCTGCTCAATGTGAAAGCCCGCAGGTGATGGAGATTTACCGCTGATTACAGAACCGGCTTTCTGACAAGATGCGCGTTAAATATCGCATGCGATTTATCGTGCAGCCCTACTCTCAAGTCATCTCCATGATATTATGGTCTTCTAACTCCCTCTTTCAGTGTAAGTATACAGGATTTTTTCAGGAATTTCTGGGGAAAAAAAACTGCTAGGTGAAAATGGTAAATACAATCACAAATAGCAAAACCTCCCCTCATAAGTTTCATGAGTTGAGGTGTCATTCAATTTGAGTGATGCTTGCCTGTCAACTATTCTGAGTATTTGGCATGCTGCTATACAGCTCCAGAGGAATTCTGGGTGGTTGCCAGGGTGTTTCTGCAGTGGTTGCCCCCTCTTTTAAAGGAGACATCCGATGCCAATTTTCTACAGGTTGCTATGATTCTTTAGGGTCTTCATGAAATGTCTGTAACATACTTTGGTTACAATTCCTCAATGGTTGTGTAAAACAACACCCTTTTAACTTTGTCAAAAACAGCTCTCAGTGCATGTCTCTTTAAATGATAATGAGCTCTGCTCACCCCACCCCTCTCTTCTGTGGGGCGTGTGTGCTGACACAAGACACATGAATTGCTGCCTTGGACTCCGTATATGGCTCAGAGGTGGTCTTATTCAAATAGCTAGCTGTCTATGTAGAAACCGGCTGCAAATTGAAACGGCTCGCTGGATGACACAGTTTCAGACTCAGACAGCCCATAACAAACCGGCTGCGTGTTTTCTTTTCAGTTTTTCTGAGCTGGCACACAAATGCAAAAAAAAAGCTAAAAAAGTGCAAATTTCATTCAATGCCCCTTTTAAGTCTAAAGTCTACATTTTTTTTTTTTACGCGTACACTAAACTAGGGTATTTGTAATGGAAATTTCATCAGCAGCTTTATATGCGTTCAGACGTTTTCTAACCCATATAAATGGCACATGCACCTTGAATTTTTTGCACTGCCCCGAACCATTGTTTCACAGTCGAAAATGAAACAGAAGAAGCAGAACAACAACTGGAAACGGCAACAGCAATAAAGACTTGTGTTGAAGAGCGCTTGTGTGAGCCCAGTGAGATCCACGCAACTCTAGCTTAAACAAGTACAAGATACTTTTATCGGTGATGACTTCTGGAGAGAAATAGCGGGTACACTGGACAAGGATGAAACTTTCTAGTGCATGTTGAATTGGCGACGAAGCCTGTTGATGAGAGAGACCACTCTGATTGGCTGTTCAGCTTAACGAACCAGTGTACAAGCAGAATAATGTAAGTGACGAAAACAAGCAAACAACAAGGTCAAGATGGACCACGCAGAGTTGACATCTCATCTGAGCATTTGGTGATAGTTTAACTTGGATTTGGTATGTTATGGGCAGGCGTATGTTATGGACAACGAACACAGGTGCATTTTATTGATGGCATTTTGAATGCACAGAGATACCGTGACGAGATCCTGAGGCCCATTGTTGTGCCATTCATCCACGACCATCACCTCATGTTGCAGCATGATAATGCACGGCCCCATGTTGCAAGGATCTGTACACAATTCCTGGAAGCTGAAAACATCCCAGTTCTTGCATGGCCAGCATACTCACCGGACATGTCACCCATTGAGCATGTTTGGGATGCTCTGGATCGGCGTATACGACAGCGTGTTCCAGTTCCTGCCAATATCCAGCAACTTCGCACAGCCATTGAAGAGGAGTGGACCAACATTCCACAGGCCACAATCAACAACCTGATCAGCTCTATGCGAAGGAGATGTGTTGCAGTGCGTGAGGCAAATGGTGGTCACACCTGATACTGACTGGTTTTCGGACCCCCCCCCGGACCCCTCCAATACAGTAAAACTGCACATTTTAGAGTGGCCTTTTATTGTGGCCAGCCTAAGGCACACCTGTGCAATGATCATGCTGTCTAATCAGCATCTTGATGTGCCACACCTGTGAGGTGGATGGATTATCTTGGCAAAGGAGAAGTGCTCACTAACACAGATTTAGACAGATTTGTGAACAATAATTGAGAGAAATAGGCCTTTTGTGTACTTAGAAAAAGTCTTAGATCTTTGAGTTCAGCTCATGAAAAATGGGGGCAAAAACAAAAGTGTTGCGTTTATAATTTTGTTCAGTGTATGTAGTAAATACATGCAGAACAAGACTGTAAAATAAAGTGCTATTTCATGTTGACTGTACTGTGGTTGTAGTCTTTTGTCTAGTACTTACCTCATAGTTTACTGTGCAGTCAACGGTTTGTGTGCCAGATATTCCGACGATCCATTTATCCATCACAAACGGAGGCTGGAGAGTAATTTAGATTTTACCACAAACAGTAAAGCACATCAACCTAAGACTGAAAGCCTTGACAGCATCATAACATGCATCGGGTCTTCTTTCTACTCGCAACACATTTAAAACTTGTGTTGGTGGAGTAAACATAGTTGTGAGGAAGCATAACGACACAGTCATCTTAGCTATACGACCTCAGTCTGCTGCATTCCTCAAATGGAGACGTAATTTACAGTGTTATATGACATTTCCCACCTTGGTCATCTTTAATATATCTACATCTGGTCTGTTGGCATTAAAGGACACGTCTTTGATATATGCTATTGCCACCTCATCCCCATCAAGCTCCATATACATTTTCCATTTGCAGTCCTGCGGAGGTCAGAAAGACAGAGATACAGATGAGACAACAGTCGGTAGAATGAGGTTAAAGTGTAGCATCATGTATAGGTAAATGTGGCCATAAACATGATGCATGTTTTCAACAAACAGAAATGTAGACTGTATGATTTTAGCTGTTTGAGGGTGATATAACCCAACAGCACAACCTAGAGGACGATAATGGGTATTAAGAACACACTTGAGCTTTATTGGCTCTTTTTGCAAAGCACAAACCAGGGTGAATCTGCCCTGTACTCTTTAATCTAAATAGATTTTCACATTTCCGGGTCAAAACTTTAAATTCTAAATGCTTAGAAAATTGCTAATTGATAAAAATTCTAATTTTCTGTCACTTCTTCCCCATACAAAACTTGTGGGTGATTGCCAGGACGTTGCTAAGGTGTTCTGGGTGTGTTTTAGTGCATTGCTATGTGGTTTCTAGGGTGTTTTGGCTACTCTCAAGTAGGGCTGCACGATAAATCGCATGCGATATTTAACGCGCATCTTGTCAGTAAAGCCGGTTCTGTAATCAGCGGTAAATCTCCATCACCTGCGGGCTTTCACATTGAGCAGCATTAACTACACAGAGCCGTTGTTCACTGATCACAAATAGCAAAACCTCCCCTCATAAGTTTCATGAGTTGAGGTGTCATTCAATTTGAGTGATGCTTGCCTGTCAACTATTCTGAGTATTTGGCATGCTGCTATACAGCTCCAGAGGAATTCTGGGTGGTTGCCAGGGTGTTTCTGCAGTGGTTGCCCCCTCTTTTAAAGGAGACATCCGATGCCAATTTTCTACAGGTTGCTATGATTCTTTAGGGTCTTCATGAAATGTCTGTAACATACTTTGGTTACAATTCCTCAATGGTTGTGTAAAACAACACCCTTTTAACTTTGTCAAAAACAGCTCTCAGTGCATGTCTCTTTAAATGATAATGAGCTCTGCTCACCCCACCCCTCTCTTCTGTGGGGCGTGTGTGCTGACACAAGACACATGAATTGCTGCCTTGGACTCCGTATATGGCTCAGAGGTGGTCTTATTCAAATAGCTAGCTGTCTATGTAGAAACCGGCTGCAAATTGAAACGGCTCGCTGGATGACACAGTTTCAGACTCAGACAGCCCATAACAAACTGGCTGCGTGTTTTCTTTTCAGTTTTTCTGAGCTGGCACACAAATGCAAAAAAAAAGCTAAAAAAGTGCAAATTTCATTCAATGCCCCTTTTAAGTCTAAAGTCTACATTTTTTTTTTTTACGCGTACACTAAACTAGGGTATTTGTAATGGAAATTTCATCAGCAGCTTTATATGCGTTCAGACGTTTTCTAACCCATATAAATGGCACATGCACCTTGAATTTTTTGCACTGCCCCGAACCATTGTTTCACAGTCGAAAATGAAACAGAAGAAGCAGAACAACAACTGGAAACGGCAACAGCAATAAAGACTTGTGTTGAAGAGCGCTTGTGTGAGCCCAGTGAGATCCACGCAACTCTAGCTTAAACAAGTACAAGATACTTTTATCGGTGATGACTTCTGGAGAGAAATAGCGGGGACACTGGACAAGGATGAAACTTTCTAGTGCATGTTGAATTGGCGACGAAGCCTGTTGATGAGAGAGACCACTCTGATTGGCTGTTCAGCTTAACGAACCAGTGTACAAGCAGAATAATGTAAGTGACGAAAACAAGCAAACAACAAGGTCAAGATGGACCACGCAGAGTTGACATCTCATCTGAGCATTTGGTGATAGTTTAACTTGGATTTGGACGGACTTGGGTGTACAGACAAATCCATGCCACGTGTAACACGAAAGTTAAAAAAATAAGTAACAGCATAATATTAAGATAAGTAAGGGATAATGTACATCCAGCCGGTTGTTATCTCAGAATAAACCCCGACAGGGTGATCAAGACCCCGACGCAAAGCGGCTAAAAAGATTTGTTTTTACCATATATGTTGAAATTAATGCTGAAGTCTTCCATTGTAACACGCGGTGGTTAAGTGTTTTCAGTCACAAGATGGCGCCAGACAGTCAACGATAGCAGAGTGACTCGTTAAGCATATAAGTAGTACCAGTCAAGATAACTCGTAGTACCCGGATGAGCGGTGTGCTATTCAATTTGGCGGTTGTCATCTGGGAATAACATACCGCTGGATGGCGCGATTGACCAATAAGAATCAAGTATTCCACAGAGCCGTGTAATAAAAAGACATTAATAAACGTCTCCCTCTCAAACTCAATTGGTTAAGGACTAGGACTCAACTCTTGACTCGTCGAGGTGGACTCGGACCCAACATTAAGCACTTCTTTGTTTACAGTTTGAATATCTGCAGTTCTAGTTCTGGTTTCCTTTTGATTGACATACAGTCTACTGCCACCTGCTGGTATGGAGAGTTACATGCTAGTTGGCCACTGGCTATAGTATTTGCGGTGTGTTCAAGCACAGCTTTTTTGGCCAAGACACAGGCGACATAATACGCAAACAAAGTCAGCATTTCGTTCTTTTATGATGGTTCGGTGTCTCTGGGCCTTGAATACGTACAATAGGACAACCGATGAATGCTTATAAATTGACACATTTAACACTAGCTTGTCGAGTGTTACAGATAATGTTGAACTTTGCTCTGTTGTTAAGCCATGCGGCATTGAGGTGTGGCGTGTAAATGCAAACATATCCTGGAGGAAGCCAAGCGTGAGAATGAATGCTTGAATGTCAACGGGAGAGTATTCATTCACACACACATGCTTCTGAGACAGAATGATGTGAAGACTGAAGCTATGAGAGATCAGAGTGCAGAGAAGCGGCCGTGTTCGTTTCTCATGCAGGCATAACAAGAGCGAGAGACCTTAACATCCATTCTCATTCACATTAGCAATGGAGATGAGGCCCCTTACCGAGAGGCCATGCTAGACACGGCTGAGCCGAGCGTGCTGGGCAGAGCGGTAATGATCCGTCCAATCTGCCAGCCCGGCGCTGAGGTCAAAGGTAACAGCTTAAAGCACGTGGCCGTTCACATTTCCACAACATCTCGACAGAGCACGAGCGCTCTACATGGTGTGAGAGGCGAGGAAGCGTGAAAAGGCAATCGTGAACGCGTCCCTGTTTGTTTTGGACGGGGCTTAAAGGCGTCCAGTAACACGTCGGCCGAGCGCTGACCAAGCGTTTGCCAAACGTTAGCCCTGCCTAACAGCAGCGGCAGAAACAATGTGCGGTAATGATGGCCAGCGTGGTAAGCGTCTAATGACACCTCATACATAATTCAGCACCTTTCTGGCGACTAAGCCCTGATATCCTCATTAACAGAAACACTCTGTGCTGTCAGATGGGCAAAGCACAATCGCTGGGTCTCATTTAGGCTTTGAGAAGTGCAGCTGGTACCACGACACCGCCAGGAAAGAGAGAGAGATGGAGACGGAGAGAGAGAGCGAGCAAAAAAGGCGCAAAAAAAAAACTCGGGTTTGTTTTATTTAGTGCAAAAAACCTTGCAGTTTGTAAAAACAAGGCTGACACGGAGGCTGACACCAGGCAGGGGAAAATAATTAGCTCTCATTTTCTCAGACTCCTGTTTCCTTCTTCCCGCTGAGCTTCCTCCCAACCAAACCACCACATGTCAGAGAAATAGGAGGCAATTAGCGGCCCCGCTTCAGCCCCGCCGCACGCCTTGAAAGGGGACTATTTATGATGGGACAATGAACAGCTGAAAGATTAAATAACATTTGCCTTTTAAAAAGAAAATGACTTCTGGCTAAATTTTTGATTAAATTCAAACGGCAAGTGAAGACGCAGTCGCTCTCTTGTGTCAGGGGCCCAAACAAAGGCTCGCCGGCAAGAGGGGGTGGATGCTATGCGTCGTCTTGGATGAAAAATTATTTATCTCTCGCGGCCTTTTTTAAGAGAACGAAAAAGAGGAACAAAAACAAGAGGCTTGGGAACTGAAAATGCGTTTAGCGAGACAGTGGTCTGTCTTCGGAGGAGGCCGATAACAGGCATCTTTGAGGAAGACAACTTCAAATCGAGGAGCACTGCAATTGCGACAAAACATCGCAGTTATGACAAGACATCACATCTCCAACAAAAGCCCCCTGTTAACACAGGAGATGATACACAGACCGTGATGCAAAAATAATGACAGCAAATAACCAAGAAATCTTAGGGTTTACATACATTAAAGAGAACCACACTCTTTTTAAGTGATCGGGCATGAGTCAATGACAAGGGAAAATCTTTTCTTTTTTGGAAATGTAATCATCTTTGTACCATTTCCAATTTGAAATGTTTTGTAAACATCAGTTTTCTTGAATGCATGTGATTGTCCACATCTCAATCATTAATTTCCAAAAAGTTTTTAAAAATGTATTTCAAGTTATTTATTATTATTATTATTTTTTTGTTTTTACAAATATCAAATTATTTTTGAATTCAGAAACATTTTTGGGGAGTCGCACCGCATGACATTTTACAACCTGAATTAATGCTTCATTGTCATAAAATGTTATTCAATGTTTTAAGAGACTTACTGTCCCTGACATACAGTCATGAGGGTCTGCATGGGTCTGCATACCTCTTTTTTTTCTGCATACCTCTGCATGCTAGTTGGTTGAACCGCATGACTATGATTTGACTTTTGAAAAATTTCAAAATTTACATTTTGAAGTTTTTCAAATATTTATAAGCAGTGAATCAGTTTTGATAAGTATAAGTTATAAAATAACTTACATTAAAATATAAAACATTTCTATTTTTTTTTTCTAAAAGATTGTCTTAATACTTAAATAAGGTTTTCTTAATAAGCTTTTTTCTTCATTATGATATCAGAGCAGACATGACTATGATTTGACTTTTGAAAAATTTCAAAATTTACATTTTGAAGTTTTTCAAATATTTATAAGCAGTGAATCAGTTTTGATAAGTATAAGTTATAAAATAACTTACATTAAAATATAAAACATTACTTCTATTTTTTTTTCTAAAAGATTATGTCTTAATGCTTAAATAAGGTTTTCTTAATAAGCTTTTTTCTTCATTATGATATCAGAGCAGTTTTATCACCCTAACATTTTTGATTTTATGCTCCAAAAATATTAAAATAAATTTTAATGCAAAAACTAAACAGCATTTCTAATGTATTTTGAATAATTTAATAGATATGACAAAAACTAAGCATTACATCATTGGTCCACATACGATTTTCACCAAACAACAGCCTCGACACCCAACCAACCACATAACAACAGCCTAGCAACCACCTAGTAACTCCTTGGTAACCACCCACAAAACCCTCAAAACAACCACTCAAAACACTCATAACTGCATAACAGCATCGCAGCATATTTTATGGATTGAGTTTTGTATCATAGATTTATCAGTAACTATGACACACATGTAGTGGTGTGATTTACCGTTTGGCCTGTGCCTGCTTTCCAGTGATACCCAAACACCAACTCCAGATTTACAGTCTTCCTCCACTCTTCCTCTGCTTCCTCAGTGGCCAAACCATCCTAAGAGTGGATGAACATGTAAATACATTACAGGGCTCCAGACTGCGACCATTTTTTCTGCCGGTGCGACTAAATTTTGTGAGCGGTCACACTGGTGCGACCAACTCATAAGCGCTGCCATTTCTGTTGCATATGAGAAACATCAAAGGGCAAACGAAACAAAAGCATAACGAAACTGCGCTACTCATTTGAGCTGCACAGCACAGACCGTTTATCAGCTCTGATCAGTTCTAAGGTTGCTTTGAGATCTAGAGAGATCAAACCAGAAGTAGTAACGATAACTATAACCATGCATGGTGTTGTGGCAGAAATAGTCGAATGTTATTACATTATTCATTTCAGGGTTTGTACAACCTTTTGAGAGAGAAATTCAAGCACTTTTCAATGACTTTCAAGTATTTCACACAACTATTTGTGTGAAACAAACAGTCACTTTAAAGCATTGATTTTTGTCACTTTAAAGCTCTAAATGTTATTTTTAATGGGATGACCAAAATATACTTTGTGGTAAACAAACACTTATTTAAAATAAAAAAGGTAACATCAAATTACCATTATAACCAGTAAACGGCAGCAGAGGAGTCATTCATTTCCACTTTTTATTTGTGATATTGTAAAATCACAATTATAAAATATCAAAAAGTTTTGCACTTTTTTGTGTATGAAATAAGAAAAGTCACAAAGTGACTTGAAAAAAATTAATTCTTCAATTTGTGAATTTCTTCAAAGCGCTCCTTTTATAATCCCTGAAGTTTTTGGTCAGTTCAGTATAATACTAAAGAATAATGGTAGAAGAATAATGGTGCATTTAATAAGATTAGAGTACATACAAAATTAGATTTTGCACGTTACTCTTAATAAAAGTAAATGTTGTATGCTTCCCAACTCAATCTCAGTGCTTTACTGTCAAATATGCATTACCAAGAAATAAACGTGTATCATTATTAGTAACTGCACTTATTAATGCAAAGCAATAGTAGTTTTATGATTCAATTATCTTAATTTTTAATACCCCACACATCACACACATAAATTTAGTAGCGCTGGTGCCACTGCTCTCGAATGTTAGTCTGGAGACCTGCATTAGCTGTGACCGTGACAGACGACGAAGAATTCAGCTAAAGCAGCGTAGAGATTATTCAAAAGCAAAATCCCATCAACTCTGATGTAAGAAGCAATGAAACCAAAAAACCACATGCCTTTATCAACGGCGGAAAGTGGAACAGGTTCAGGTAGTCGTGGGTAAGTTTCTCAATTTCGGTCTGAAAAAGAAAGATTTGACATATTGTTTAAAACATCACGAGATGGATTTATGCAGCGCACTGACAATCAGCCAATGACCAGCTGTGTGTGAATGTAACATAATTATGGACTTTCAGCAGCAAAACAACAATTAATACCATTGTGTATCACTTATGACTCTGGCATATGTCATATACATCTAGAGTAATTCATTCAACAAATCAGGCTCTCTATGGATGGAGCACGCAGATGAATGCCTTACAGGACCAGACGTGTGATGTCAGTTTCCAGCGTATCCCAGAGGAAGACAAACTATTCATTTCATTATTTGAGTTTCATTAAAATATCAACGCTGTCACAGACATTTCTAAAATTCCTTGGCTGGAAATAAAAAGAATTCCAAGACACGAATCAGTCGATTGTTTAAAATATAGTTTCATTCTCCAAAAAGAATGTGGCATTCCTCAAATCATTTGGTCTTCATATTGTTCATATTGAGATCCTGGACCCTCTGAGCACAGTTTAAGCATTGCTGAAAAATTAGAGGTTCTTTATCATTCTTTTGCACTTTAATCAGTTTGAAACATTTGTTTACTTTATACATTTTTGTGTATTGATTTATTGTATTTAAATGTTCAGTTGTTTTTGTTATAAGACGATAACAATAATACCGTGATAAAAGCTTCAACAATTTTCGCAAAATGGAAATTTGATACTGTCACATGCCTAGTTTGAAATAATCATAATAACAAATGTAACAATTAATTATTAAAAAATAATTAAACAATTTCAAATATCACTCTTCAGTGTGCTAATACATTTACATGTGTGTTTACACACTAGCACCAGTGCTAGCACTTAAAAATGTTCTGGAGGAAGCAACCTGGTACCTTCAGATGTATGATGTGTCCTTTAGATGTCACACCCAGATCTCTCATGTCCGTCTCGGACAGCAGCAGCAGCCTCTGTCCTGTGATGTGATTCTGCTTGAAGATGTCGGCGTACTGCTGCAGCTCTCCATCACCTACGCAGCACACACACACACACACACACACATGTTGTGTTTCCATGTTTTATGGGGACATTCCATAGGCGTAATGGTTTTTATACTGTACAAACTGTATGTGCTATTGCCCTACACCAACCCTACCCCTAAACCTACCCCTTACAGGAAACTTTGTGCATTTTTACTTTCTCAAAAAAACTCATTCTGTATGATTTAGAAGCTTGTTTCCTCATGGGGACCTCAAAAATATCCCCACAAGGTCAAAATTTACTAGTACCAGGTACACACACACACACACACACA
>NW_015655567.1:218239-229177 GCF_001515625.1 Sinocyclocheilus rhinocerous | reverse complement strand
ACGCGCACGCTTATGTTTCTATCATAGCAGGGACTCTCACTTTCAGTCAGCTTCAGTTGACTGTATCAGTTCTTATTGCTTTTATACTGACCTAATGATCTTTTCTATTCTCTAACCCTATACCTAAAACACTATAACTATCAAAGAAACCATTCTGGACTATATATATATATATATATATATATGATGAAAAATCTCACCTTGAAAAATCTGCTCCATCCAGAATTGCTGTAAAGACAAATTATGTTAAAAAAGAACAAAAATCTGAAAGTAAACTCTGATCAGATCATCTCTATTGAGAAATATTCTACCCACCACATGTTCTTCTGTCCAGGAGTGGATGGCCAGGTTTGGGAGAAGCTGTCAAACACAGACAGAAGAACAGAAAGACTCACATGTGCATCTGTGTCATCATTTTCACCTGTTAACTGATATTCAGCTAAATATTCAGCCAGTGTAAATATGGAGTACAGATCAGCCAGTGTTAATATGGAGTACAGATTTATCAGTATTAACAACAAGAACGACTGAATACCCACAATCAATTTATCAACTTCTGATTCGTTCATAATACAGTATATGATGCTCACTTGTGATCCCAAAAAATAAATATTGGTATACAGTATAATCCCTCAATTGCATAAGTGTAAAAAATTATTTTAACAATAACTCTTGTTAGATGCTGTGAGGAATGCTATTTTTGACATTCTCAGCCCGTGTTTCCAACGTCTACTTTCTTTATTAGCAAATGTTGAAGCTTTTACAAAATAAAAGTTAGCATTTTGTCTTTATTATTTTGTTTTTGAATTACATTAACTATTAATAAAATGATGTGAAACTGTATCCCAGGTTATGTGATGACATCATATTTTACCCTTTAAAGTAATGAATTATTCCATAAAATGTCAAATTTTCTTTAAACTTCTAAGAACATAATCCAGTTCCATCAGAACAGACAAGACAGACAGACTGATGCACAATATAGCTCAGTCAAGATTGATCATGTATCACACGTTAAAACAGTCACAGTCCTTTGATTTCAGCCCAGAACTGTGTTGTCAGTAAATCAGATCTTTAGACATCAGTACAGGAAGATATTACAGTCTCACCTAAATCATTGATACGAGAGATTTCTCAAAAAAAAACAACAAAAAAAAACTATCTAGTGGAGATAAATATAACGACAGCATATCTGAGGAATGCACATGATGTTATTACATTTTTACCTCTAAGAAATAACCCAAGCAAAAGTTTTATCAAATATCAGAAGTATTTTTATATTGGATTAGTGATGTCAATATGCTGACCAGCTCAGTGAAAAAATAAATCCGAGATAAAGAACAAAATGTTGACTATAAATACATTTTTATAAGAACCAATACAGTTCAGTATGATCACAAATGTCCTATAGTACTCAATATTTCTGTGTAGCATAAGCTTAGCAACATGCACAAGCACAAATTCAGACAGAATGGATGAATATACAAACCCACACGTTATCATTATTTAGATGACAAAGAGTCAAATTAGTTTAATTAGCTTTTCAACATTTCCTTCACTGTACAATATGTTTTACCATTCCTTGTGAAAAAGAAGTACACTTAAGCATACTTTTACAAACAGTACTTATTAAATAATATACTTTAAAAGAATATACTTAAGTGCAAAATGAATGTAATGTTATTGGACATTGATCATTGCATTTAGTACATATTTCACATGTAATATCACAATTCCTTTGTCTTTGAAATATGGTTAAAGAACTGCTGAATGTACTGAAAAGAATTTATGCTAAACTGAATATAACTAAATGTTAGTTTTATAATGTTATTTGTATGTCGTGTATTTAAATACATGTGCAAATTATATGTTTGTAATGAAGAAGCTGTGTTTTAGTACATTTCAAATATATTAACATTAAATTTAACATGCTACAGTTAAGCGCTTTACATGTGCTTTAGTGTGTTAGTCAAGTGTCCTTTTTTAAAATTTGACAGTGTTACAAAGTGCACTTATTAAAAGTGTGTTTAGAAACATAGTCATGAAGATGTGCTTTCTTTAAATACACTTCCAAGTGGCCTTTTATTTCAGTAATACTATTGCACTAAGTACAGTTTTTTTAAATACTTCAATTGCCATTACAATTAAACTCTCCTTTTTTCATAAGCTTAGCAACATGCACAAGCACAAATTCAGACAGAATGGATGAATATACAAACCCACACGTTATCATTATTTAGATGACAAAGAGTCAAATTAGTTTAATTAGCTTTTCAACATTTCCTTCACTGTACAATATGTTTTACCATTCCTTGTGAAAAAGAAGTACACTTAAGCATACTTTTACAAACAGTACTTATTAAATAATATACTTTAAAAGAATATACTTAAGTGCAAAATGAATGTAATGTTATTGGACATTGATCATTGCATTTAGTACATATTTCACATGTAATATCACAATTCCTTTGTCTTTGAAATATGGTTAAAGAACTGCTGAATGTACTGAAAAGAATTTATGCTAAACTGAATATAACTAAATGTTAGTTTTATAATGTTATTTGTATGTCGTGTATTTAAATACATGTGCAAATTATATGTTTGTAATGAAGAAGCTGTGTTTTAGTACATTTCAAATATATTAACATTAAATTTAACATGCTACAGTTAAGCGCTTCACATGTGCTTTAGTGTGTTAGTCAAGTGTCCTTTTTTAAAATTTGACAGTGTTACAAAGTGCACTTATTAAAAGTGTGTTTAGAAACATAGTCATGAAGATGTGCTTTCTTTAAATACACTTAAGTGGCCTTTTATTTCAGTAATACTATTGCACTAAGTACAGTTTTTTTAAATACTTCAATTGTCATTACAATTAAACTCTCCTTTTTTCACAAGTGAGTACCAGACTTTACCTGAATTCATATTAGTGAAAGTCTGATTAGAGGAACAGATGTAATGCATTTCAGTTCTACTGGAAGAAATATTGAAATACTCTTTCTTGCCCGTGTCTTTCATTCTCTCTCCCTCTCTTTCTTGATGGTGTGCGAGTTCCTCCCAGTCTTCACACTGCTCAAATTGGCCAATCTTAATGTCAGTGAAATGTCAGTTGTTCGTAAGTGTGCGCTGTCCTCGCCACGCTGACAAGCTGTTCCCTCTCGCTCTCCTCAGCATGTGGCTATACATCCACTTCATTTGCCATAAATAACATCCATAATGACCCGGTGGGCGTCAAGCAGCCTCACCTAATACAGCCTTTACAGGGAATCAAGGAAAGTGACTGCTCTAACCTCCACAGCACACGACAGACCACTTGCTTCCACTTAAAACTATTCTAAAAAACGCATATTTTATCCAGCAAACAAATACTGTTCCTGATAGAACAAAAGATTCAAAAAGCACAAACACACTCAATCTAAATCCTAAACAATCCTGAATAAAAACAGTTAATTTTGATTAGACCACTACCAGTGAAATGTTTGGGCTGAGTCTATTTTAAGTTATTATTAAGTTTCAAGACTTCTACTTGAATGGTCAAATTAGCTTTGTAGACAAAAATAAACTGTGCCTGTCTTTACGAACACTAAAATGTTCTTTTATATAACTGAATGAATAAGTAAAGCAATATACTGTATAAAAGCAGTTTGTGTTTTGATGAATTTGCTGATGATTAGTAAAAAATTAGTAGGTGTGTCCAAAATGTATTAGTGTATATTTAATTTAATTTAATAGTGTATATTTTTTTAGGTTAACCCTTTAGCGCCCACGGTACACTGTGTGTATGAATATGTTGACATGCTTTAATGTTCAAAAAACACTTTATTTTTCAAATACTGTACATTATTGTAGGTCCTCTATGCCCCGCCTCTCTCAAACGCTTCGTTTTCAACAAAGCCCCCTCCTTTGACAAGCGCAGTCTGCTCTGATTGGCCAGCTGACCCAGTGCATTGTGATTGGCGGAGGCCGTTCATGAACTCACTGTCTGTCCTGCCACGGCCAAGGAGGCCGTTCATGAACTCACAGTCTGCCCTGTCACGACTAAGGCCGTCCATGAATTCATTGCCTGTCCTGTTATGGCCATGGAGGCCGTTCATGAACTCACTGTCTGTCCTGTCACGGCCAAGGACGCCATTCATGAACTCACAGTCTGCCCTGTCACAGCCAAGAAGGCCATTCAAGTACTCTCTGCTTGCTCCGTTACAGTCAAGTGGTCTGTCCATGTCTCTGCACTGCCATGGCTTCCTGCTCTGCCGTCATCACCCGAGCGCCCTGCTCTGCCTGCTCCGCCATGGCTCCCCGCTCTGCCCGCACCGCCATGGTTCCATGATTTGCCTGCTCCGCCATGGCCACCCGATCTGCCTGTGTATTGATGTTGTAACCCGCTGTCGGTGAGTCTAGTCTGTTCATGCCTCGTCAAGTCTGTTCATGTCAAGTCAAGTCAACTTTCGGATTATTGTTTGGATGTTTGGATCACTCTGTAAATAAACTGCACTTGGGTTCTCACTACGCTCGCCTTCAGTGGACTGAATTCGTTACAAACAGTATATGTTGTCTTTTGTCATATAGTTATCATATGTCATATAGTCATATTATGCCACAGATACTTTTGTTATATCACGTCACATTAAAATACCAAGTGTTACGTTATTCTTCTGATGTCTGAAAATAGAACTTAAAATTGGAACATTTACAACTTATTCAGTCAAACGAACAAATAAGGATTATTTATAGTGCAACCTAATGATTTGAAACCTCTTCTGACCTTTAAATCAAAACATACTCATGATTTTATGACATCAATTACTGCTTTATTTAATCAGAAACACAGTCTAAATGTTATTTGTGTATTTTACTTTCATTTTATTAGAAGTAGGCCAACAGCGCCCCCTACGGAATTAAAACGCCTTACCGAACTGGGCTTTAGGACCCGGGGGAGGCTGCCGCTGCTACCGCTACACGTGCTATTACTGTTTACTCTATCATACACCGAACGCGTCATTCTGTACATGCATTCTCAGTTTTGATGCAGCGATCCAAAACAGTGACTCTAATTGCCATTCAGGCAAAACATTGCTTCCAGAATTAGTCACATTTCTGATGTGATCTAATCGCTAGCACACCCTGAGCACATGTGAGTTAACATATTCCTCTTATCGGCAAGACATATCGGCACATTTATTCATATCGGGCCGATGCCGATCGCGGGTGGGAATGTCCACATGTTGGTGATATTTGGGAAGAACAGTCCATAATTTGCACTGAAGTCGCCAGCTGCAATAAAAACGGCATCAGGGTGAGCCGTCTCTAGTGCGCTTAGTACATCATGGAGCTTGCCTAGCGCAAGATATGTACATTTAAAGCCATTATCGGCCGATTCTGATATTCCGATAATATCATGCATCCCTAGTCCTAATCACTGTCATCGGATGAGTCAAACGCAGCTAAGCTCAAAGGCATGGGGATCTTGGAGGAGTTCAGATTGGCCTGTGGTTCCAGAGGAAACATCTGATCAAACTCCCTCATGATGGCCTGCAGCGCTCCATCACACGACACCTCTGAACTCACTTCCTCCGCCACACTCGAGTCAACAAACAACTCTGAGCTTAACGCTGCCGCCAGAGGAAGAAAGAACTGATAGGACGAGGACAGATGACAAAAGAACACAGAAAAAGTCAAAAGGACAAAGACAGGAAAAGAAGAAATGAAGGTAAGGAAATCAGTAACATAAGATTTGAACGGTGATTCAGAAGGGCAAAGCGTACAGCTGAAGACACGCAACCACTGAAAAGATTGCGCTTCCTTTTTTGCAACACTTTAAATAGTCATGAAACAAGCTAATAATGTTTCTGCTGTCATGTGTGTTTATTCATACATCGTTCCTGTAGCTCAAACAGTAAAGCACGGCACTCGCACGCCAAGGGTGTGGGTTTGATCCACACGGAATCTGTGATCTGACTAAATATATGCCTTGAACACAATATATCGATTTGTACGAAAGCGACTGCCAAATGCATAGATATAAAGGATCTGTGGAGGCTGTAGTCTGGTTTAGTTATGCAGTGAAACACTGCATCCCATGATGCTCAGGTGAGCCGCAAGTAACATACGGGAGTGGCTTGTTTCTATGTACGTTAGAGACCTCTTAAAGGAACAGTTCATTCAAAATGTCACAATTAACTGTCACAATTAATGTCACAACAACACAATTTTCTATGGACTATGAAAAAGAAATGTGCTCAATTGTTTTGAATGTGTACTTGTAGTGTACTTAAAAATCTTATATTTATATATATTTAGAAAAAAAAACTAATTGCAGATAATATAATATGAACGAAATGTCAAATTAAAAGATTTACTTTAAAGTACATTTTAAATCATTATGTTTTAATAACATAATTTTAATGTACACTCATTTTGTTGTGTTGACTAACACTAAAACACATGTATAGTACTTGATTATCTTTTTACTGTAGTGTTATTCAATACATTTAAAGTTTAGTTTTTAAATGTACTAAATTGCAACTTCATCATTACAAATGTGTAATTACAAATGTATTTAAATACATGAAATACAAGTTTCAATAGAAATTACATTAAAGTATTTTTTTAGTTTAACATAAATGTTTGTCAGTACATTTGTGAGTATACACTTTAACCATATTTCAAACACAAAGTAATTATGAAATCCAGATATTTGTTCAGCTATTTATAAATCTTTCAAATAATACATTTTCCTTTCATTGCAATTAAGATGCAATTAAACATAACATTCAGGTTGCACTTAAGTATTATCGTTTAAATTATATTATTTCCGTAATAAACACTCTTTTTAAAACTATATGCTGAAGAGTACTACTTTTTCACAAGGGTTATAGTAATTTTATTGTTCTATTTTTGGATCTTGACAGTCCCTTGTCAGTTGCTTTCATAGTATGGAAAGGAGCATGGATATTCTATAAGATATATTTAAGACTAGAAATATTCTTCAGAACATCTCCTTTTATGGTCTACCAAAGAAATAAAAGATCTGGGAAAACATGAGAGTAAAGCACGACAGAAATGATTCAGATTGACTTTGGAGTAAACGATTACTTTTGGTTAGAGCGATGAGTCAAAGTCCTCAGTGACCTGCAGTAAGACAGAGACTCACCGGTGTGTTGGACTGCTCGATGAGCTTTCTCTCCCACATCTTTAACTGTCTCTCTCTCTCTTTCAGCACTTGTTCTTTGGTGCTCAGATCTCTCTCCAGCCGCTTCAGACGCTCTAGAGTCGCCTCGATCTCACACCTGCTCACACAATACACATCATATTCATCAACACAATACCACTATTCATGAATCGAAAAATCGATAATTTTGACCCATACAGTGTATTTTTGGCTATTGCTACAAATATACCCCAGCGACTTAAGACTGGTTTTGTGCTCCAGGGTCACAAATCAATAAGTGATTAGCTTGTTTGCCACTGACAACATACCTATTTGTATTTATTTATGCATAATGTGGCATACACTGATGTACATAAAATATTTATGGAGATGTAATTATATTTAGGATTAGGTGATACATTATTATTTTTTTTTTACATTTTAACATTATTTATTGCTTTCAGTTTTTTTATTATTTATTATTATTATTATTATTAATTATTTTGTAACAAATTTTATAACAACACTCACACTTTTGGATTGCACTAACAATTTTAGCAATATAATTATAAATTTCACTGGACTTTGAGGCCAGAACAACAGATAAAAAGAAAAGAGAAAAACACTTATTTAAAGATAAAAAAAAGCAATATTAAGAAATTTGTGTTCAAATATGTTATAACAACTGGCAAAAAAAATAAAAAATAAAAAAACACTTTTTGGGTCTAATAGTGCTCATAGTTTTTGTTAAACCTGTATACAAATGTCCCATTTTAGACACACATGGTGTCTGTACTGTTAGTACATACTCACAGGCATGTATTTTGTATTAAAATATGTTTCCACATGCTCTAACAAATGGCTATATGGTGTTTTGAAGAAACTGTTGTTTTTGTATGCTGATTTCATTGGGCTGGTCATCAGTCACAGCATACAAAGCTCTGCAATTTGATGGAAGAATAATGGCTGAATGCTGTCTTTATTCCCTAGACAGCATAAATGCTGCTAAAGGTGAGACATTTTCTTAGCTGGTCGGCGACATTTAGTGCAGAATCGTCCAGCGGTGTTTCTTTAATTATAGGTGTGTACAGTCAAGCCTGAGTCATTGTTCGTTTGTAATATGTTATGTAACCAGCAGAGGGAGCTATGCATTCTCTCCAGACAACAGTTATTTATAAATGGACAGCAGCTAGAACTCAAGTCCTCAAACTCCTCCCATCAGGACGGCCCCTCTCGTTTAGCCCCACCCCCTGCTTGCTCCACTCCAACCCAAAACTTCCCGTGTGATTGATTTCCTTGTCAGTTTCTTTTCTGACAAACGCTGTTGAAATTTCACATTTACATGACCTCAATTTCCCCTTTTTGACCCATCACATTTCTTCTCTTCTTGTTTCTGTGGCTCTGTCTGTTTCTCTGTTTAGCTGTAGGGAGGGACAGGAACCTCTTTGTGGCCCACTTCCAATCTTAATATAGCATCGAACACCCAGAACTTTCTAGACCACCAGTACACAAAATGTGTGAACAGGCACGCATGGCAGTGTGTTAGAAATAAAATAAAAGTGTTACATTGTGTATTATATTATACTATATTATTACCTACTTAATTTTGCTTAAAACTTTGCAGTATTTAAACTTTAGTTAAATTTTGTGTTGCATTTTTGTGTAATGTAGTAACGCAAAAAAATCCATCAACTGGCAGGAATATGATATTGATATTTGTGCAGTATGTAATCATTAGTGAGTTACTGTACCTCCACTCTGCTTTATTGTGCAGGAAAGTGTTGCACTCATCAGGTAAGTGACTGTCGTTCCACATGGACTCCAGCGTGGACAGGATGTGTTTGAACAGCGGCCTGTCCTACAACACCATCAACAACATCTTCATTAAAACAGCAGCATTTCCCACAGAGACACGTCAAATCACTTTCTGCAATACTGAACTCAAGACTATGAAAATGTATACGCTGATGGTTGGCTCAAACAATTACCTGGCCAATAAAAGCACACTCAAATTCTCGTCTTATCAATAAACAACACTACACCAAAATGCACCATAATGAAAAAAAAAAGTGAAAAAGAAGTACACGTTATCATACTTTTAAAAAGAGTACTTATTACAGTAATAATATACTTAATACAGAGTTCTGGCATGAAACTCTAGATGGCGCAGTCCGATAGGTCTAACTCAATCTGACCTAATGACATCATTATCACATGGCACAGCTGATTGGTTCTCTCCTGTATCGGTAGCCAATGAGCTCGCTGCTCAACATTCAAATATATGACTAGTGCTTGCCGTAGCAGTTGCAGCTTGCTTCAGAAACCCTCCTCCTTCCCCAGCTCCACCTGTATAGATCTGCTACGAGGTGATTCATGTATGCTATATGGGGTTATTTCATGTATGTTATATTTACAGCAGCAATATTTCTTACATGCTCACAGCAGCATGTTGTGGATGTATTGGCAGTAGCAAGTCTCAGTATTTATCTATTTATATTTATATCTATTCCGCCAAGACCAAATACATTAACATTGTCATGTGCATTACCATGCCAATCCCTCAGAGAGTTGTCATGACAGAAATGTACTTAAGCGCAAACTGAATGTAATGTTTTTGGACACCATGATAATTGCAATTAAATAAAAATGTATTATAGTTTAAATTGATATTAAATGCAATTAGCTGAATTACACATTTGTAATGATGAAGTTACAATTTAGTACTTTTAAAATATGTTAACTTTAAATGTAATATCAAAAATTATAATCAAGTACTTTACATGTGCTTTAGTGTTATTTAAAATGTAATTTAAAGTAAAACTTTTAATTTGACATTATTACAAAGAGCACTTTTTAAAAGCCTGCTTAAGTGTGTTAAGAAACAGTCATGAACAGTGTTGGCCGTAACGCATTACAAGTAATACAAGTTGTGTAATCTGATTACTTTTTTCAAGTAACTAGTAAAGTAACGCATTATTTTTAAATTTACAAGAAAATATCCGAGTTATTTTTTTAATTAAGTAACGCACGTTTTCTCATGTATTCACTGTCACCTCTCCTGTCCCCATGTTGAGAGAAGTGAGGCTTTTACAGTAGGGCTGGGCGATATGACGATATTATCGTATATCGACGATGTCTGCGTTCCAATATAATTTATCCTTATTTAGGGTATAGGCCTATTCTATTTTGAGCTGCAGTTTAATAAACGTTAAACAGAAAAAAGACAAAAAGTAGCACTGCATGTGTCTCTGAATACTTATTTAAACAGACTGTATAATGATGAAAAACCACAAACATGACAGGTAAAATTAAAATACGCAAATTCCTTCAGCGCAATATTTTTTTCCAGATTTTTTAAACCGTGTATACAATATAATTATGTTTAATTAAGCTGAGATATAGCACTATAAATTCTTAATTCATTTGCGCAAACGGTTGAAGACATTCTAGTACTATATCTCAGCTCGCCCCTCGACATGCACGCGTTCGGAGTTTCGGCAGCCCAACACTGTATATTATATTGTGGGCATTGTATTTTGACTACCAGAAAGGGAAAAAAAAACCTTAACGTTTTTGCTCAGAATTTGTTTTAATCCCTGCATGATTTTAGTCATACATGATAAAAATCAAATACGTTATAGCTTGACTACAAGTTTAAAAACAACGCTGCAATTGTTATAATTAAGGAAATTAAACTCACCATCATGAAATGTGTCTACACAGGCGATAATGCCAAAAGAAAGAGAAACATCGGAAAATAGGCATATTTTATTCAAGACATTATTATATGACAT
>NW_015655567.1:207212-218205 GCF_001515625.1 Sinocyclocheilus rhinocerous | reverse complement strand
AATTTGATAAGAACAGAGTGGAAATTATTAGCAACACAAACTAACAGAAAATATTAGCTTTGCTGTTATGTTGAAGGACAAACTAAGAAAAGTAAAACCAAACTTTGTGGCAATAATTAAGACCAAACTGAACATGGTGTGTGTTTATGGTGCATGTCGGCGATGTTGTCTCGGCGGGGGCGGGGCGTGGTAGAGGTGGGGCTTAGGTAGACGATATTATCGGATATCGCGATATTTTTAAAGGCGATTATCGATACGATATTTTTGACATATCGCCCAGCCCTACTTTACAGTTGCCAAAAACATAACTTTTGAGTTTTTTGTTATTAAAAAAAATAAGCAAGCCCAGCTTATGTGACAAAAAGTAACAATGCATTACCCTCCATAAAAAGTAACTAAGTAACGCAATTAGTTACTTTTTTATGGAGTAATGCAATATTGTAATGCATTAGTTCTAAAAACTTACTTTCCCCAAAACTGGTCATGAAAGTGTCTCTCTTTAAGTATACTTAAGTAGCTTTTTATTTCATTAATATTATAATATCTGAAATTATTTTTTTAAAACATACTTTTAACAATGGAAGTACACTTCAAGTGCACATCCAATACAACTTTGCACTTCTTTTTCGCAAGGGCTTGTGAGGTTGAAGCGGTTCATACAACCAGCAGACTATGACACATTAACAGCATTTTCAATTAAAGTGCCGTCGAACATGAATTTATGAAGCTCACTAGAATGAGTGTGAGTGCTCAGAGGCGATGTGCCACCTGACAGACTGAAACTGAGAGGGGAAAACAAGCCCTGACATGAACTTTGATTGGATAAATTAAAAATGTCAGGATAAGAGACAGTCATATATTAATAAAGACAGCCGTTATTAATGTCCTGACCAAACAGCATGTCTTATCTATTATTCATGCATTAATGCTTTTCACTTTAACGTGGCGTAAATACCAGTCTACTTAAGCACTGCATAATTACTGTATTAGTATACTGCAACGTATTGCTACTGCTCTGCAATGCATGCAATTATCTAAGGTTTATTGTATGTTTGCATACAATTTATACTGTATTTGCTAAATATGATCTCATCGGATAATCATACTGTAAAAGAGTTGATTCACTTGATGTTCAAAACCTGAATGACCTTCTTTCTTCTGTGGAACATTAAAAATATTTTGAACCAATATTCCGTTGGTATTCAGTTTTGCTGCCACCTCTTTGTCCTGCGAGAGCCAGCGGGCGCGATACACGCTCCCGAAACTCCCGCCGCCGCAGTTCTCGTAGAAGAGGATGTCATCGAATTTGATTTGCACAAAGGAGGCGCCCAGAGATGCCATGGCATAATGGCACTTCGAAACACGCTTCTCTCCTGAAGAACGAAGAAAAGAGGAGAGGATGAGAAGAGAGCGAGGGATGAGAGATGTTGTGATTTGATCTGCCACTGAGAGAACTGCTCACTTTTACTCCAGTGAACACACACACACGCCGCGAGCTGTCAGACAGAATCCACTCACTTACTCTAACAAGTTTTGCTCAAGCGTCACAGGCTGGTGTGTGAACGCGCTGTGTGTGTTTATGTGTTTTTGTGACGGCACCCATTCACTGCAGAGGATCCATTGCTGAGCAAGTTAATCTGAATTACATGATGGACACTTAACTGCAGGCATGTTCATTGAAAATAAATTAAAACGTATTATAGATTAAATTTATATTAAATGCAAACAGTGGAACTTTAGAGTGTTTTTGACCCACTTAAGTAGGGCTTAAGTACATATTTATATGTAATTTCATAATTACTTCTGTTGTCTTGAAATATAGTTGAAGTGCTGAATGTGCTGACAAAATTCAGCAAAAAAAACTAAAATATACCTTAATGACATTACTATTAAAATGTTGTGTATTAATGTTAAATACACTTGTAATTAATGAAGTTGCAATTTAGTACATTTAAAGTATATTAACTTTAGTATACTGAATAACAAACTACAGTTAAAATTGAACTTTGCATGTGCTTTATTGTTGAAAGCATAACAAAATATTATTTGAAAATAAAATGTACGTTAAAGTAAAACTTTCAATTTGACATTATTACAAAGTGAACTTTTTAAAAGTGTACTTAAGTGTGTTAAGAAACAGTCATGAAAGTGTATATTATATTATCTGCAGTTTTGTTTTGTTTTTTAAATATACTTTTGGGATTTGAAGCACACAAGTGAACATTCAATACAATGAAGCACACTTCTTTTCCACGAGGGTCTTCACTAACTTCCCTTCCTCGTTTTTGTCCAGTATATTTTAATCAGCTGGTGTTTTTTGATTTTTTTTGTAGTGGATGTATGAAGTCAGTTTTCCTCAAGTTACACTAGCAGGTAGTAGGAACCACAGGTGTCCAGAATCACATTAAATATGCAGATGATTTTAAACAATATTTGTTTCCTAATTGCTGTATCAGTTCAAATCTAACAATGTTCTAACTGAGATACATTTTCCTTGAAGTCTGATTGTCTTATCTTTCTTTAAAATAAATGGCATTTGCTTTGATATTTTGTATCTAATGCAATGATATGCATGCATTTTTAAGTATGCCTTAAGCGTCTTATATGCTCTCTGCACTCTCTTGTACAGTATTTCCTCATTGAATTATGAGCCAATAGGATGACAGCAGCTTTCCTCCAATCATATCTCAGCACATGGTCTCTGCACTGGAACAGAAAGTAAAAGTGGCAGAATAATTGGGATTTTTCTCATCCAGCTGGGAGTGAAGGCCTGTGTGTTCATACTAAGGGTTGCACAGACTAGCCCAACGTCAGGTTTGCTGTGGAAAAATATCAAAGCTTAATCTCTATTATATTTCGTTATTATTATTATTATTATTACTTTAAGGCACTCCTAGTCATATTTACGTCTTTTTGTGGGTTTTTACAAATATTTAACCAATGAACAGCATTCAAAAGAGCTTGTGACTAAACCTAGTAACGCTATCAGATCCTTCAGCGAAACCTCATAACCTCACATTCAGAGATAAGTGCCATGCAGTCTGGAGACAGCTTGTTCACAGTGCAAAGGTAAATGAAGAACTGATGTTTGAATAAGTACAGTGTTTTCTTTACCCCAGAAACACTGTCTATAAAGGCTAATGTTTTTGTGAGTTTAAAAAGCAGAGAAGAGTCTTAGCATTTGCAGTCTAGGTGTAGGCCTAGCTAATATCATGTTTTATATTGCCTATCCTGTGCATAGCACTTCATATTTTATATCACGAGATTTTGGCCAAATGTATTCAACAACAAAAAACTAAGCACCCATTTAGCTACAATAAACTTTATACCCTGTAAGTTGATTTAAATGTAATGCAATGCACTCACTGCCTCAGATGCAGCCGTTTTAATGACGGACAAAACACAGGTCTCTGGCATTCGCTGGTCAAAAACCTCGTAACTCCATTTGAGCTTGATTTTCATAAAATGTTAAAGGTGGGGTAAGCTCTTTTGTTTTTTATCCGCCATCTCTATCTTTCTGTTGCTCGGCTCGCTAATGTCCGTCCTTTGCACTGAACGCTCTCTCCTCCACATCATGAGTAGACACGCCCCTTACTGCTGATTGGCTACAAGTTTGTTTTGCTATTCGGCCCAAATCTGTTTTCTAAAGCGTTTTTGGAAAATCGCTTACCCCACCTTTAATATTATAATGGCACGTGCAAATGTCTGATCATATATAAAGCCACAATACCGACACTGACGACGCAGTGTTTAATTAACAAAAAAAAAAGGAAAAAAAAAAGGAAATGTTTACATTCCCTGCTGAAAAAAAAAACGCTAAAACCAGCCAACCATCACAGCTGGTCAGCAGGCTGGTTTTAGAGGGGTTTTGGCCGGTTCTTTAGCTGGTGAGGCTGGGAGACCAACTAAAACCAGCTACTTCCAGCTTAAACCAGCTAAGACCAGCCAACCAGCTTAGGCTGGTTTTAGCTGTTTTTTTCAGCAGGGTTTCCTGAGAACAGTAGTGGTTTTGGACATACAAGTTTTCTGCCCGATAGCGACGATATGTAAATTTGTTGTTTTATCATCACCAACAACATAAAGCTACCTATGACTTTGCTCAAGTTTCACATTAAATATGAGTACTACTTTTAATATAATATCCAGTTTTAATATGCCATTTGAAGCAATGTTTGTGCGATTTTGCTATATTTCAGTGCCTAGTGGTGTGCCTGGGATTTTTTTATCCTGATCAAAGCTTTGCCGTGGCTACAAAAAGGTTGGGAAACACTGCACTAGTCGATTAGTCGACTAATGCTCTGCCGTGATGCTTTAAGCTTGACGTCGACTAATCACAGGTCCTATAGAGGGCGCAACAGGACAACTTTGAACTCCACATTTACGCTCAGTTTCCACACAGTTAAAATGACAAATAAATGCATACTCCGAAAGCGCTCCACAAGACACATATGATTACACCACCTGGCTGCTCGAAACTGAACGGGAGAATGCACGTTTTAAACAGCTAATTGTACAGGTAAGTTCATCGCTGCATTGTAATTCAGTAGCGTGGAAATGTATGTCAACACTGTTCTGTGATTTCTCAGTAATATAGCTTAGAAACTGAAAGGTTCTTGCATATATTTCTTAGTAACTAAAACCCACAGCTTCACTGTTATGCATTCATATAAATCTTTACTTTGCTACTTTATCTGGATCTGATTCAGAACGAGCAGAAATCTGTGAGAAATATAAGGACCCTAAGACAAAAGAACTGATAAATGGGCTGTTATAGGAGCAGTAGCACTGTGGGCAGTACTTTATATATCATAGGCCACAGCTGTGCACGAGGTGTTAAAGTCTCAGCTCAAGGTTCAGGCTTATTTCTTCATCAATGACGCCATCAGCGACTAATCGACGTCGACTGACTGTCATCAGATAAATATCTACTTTAAAAACATCTGAAGTCGTTCAACCCCTAGTTCATACAGCTCTCCACACAATGCTGCATGCAGCAGACAGCAGAATGATTTCAATACATACAATTCATTAACTAAAACTCATCTTTAATTTACTGAAACTATATAAAGTGATGTAACAAGGATATTCCCCTTTCTTACAAGTCATAAACGCATTATTACATTATAATTACCATGTAAAAACATGCTGAAGAACCTTGAAGTAAAACATGAATATCAAAGTACCACCTGATACCATCACTGCACATGCTACCATTGTATTTTTGTAAATGATACAACAGACTATAACTGTTGCAAACACTAAAAGTTATATGAACAACCATATGAACTCTTTTCTATATTATAGCAAAATCTTAAGTAGGCTACACCTGGCTCTTAAACCACACGTGCTTTCCTTTATAAGATTGTGAGGCTTTAGAAAAGCATGCTTACAACTGTAGCATTGTTCCTTGTTAAAAATAAGTGATCATTTCCGGAGTATTTCATCAGAAGCTCTCCCTGTGATGGTCCAGGAACAGGTCCAGGCAGACCCCTACAGATTCCTGATCCACATCACACTGTCATCCCAGCACCACACACACACACACACACGGTGTGAATAGTGTAACATCATGACACACACACACACACACACACACACACACACGTACCCGCACTCCTCTGCTGTCAGTCTTCCCGGGAATGATGGACAACGGTCAAGAAGATCTTGCTTCAACTTGTGACTCTGGCTGATATTTCCAGTGTCCGGTCACTCCGGTGATTTCACGTGTAACAACTTCTTCCTGATCAGAGCCGCCGACATCAGACCTGGGCGCAGTGACGCAGCAGAACCGGGGAGAAACAGCGACACCCAGCGGACACAATACAACACAACACAACACAATACAACACAACACAACACAACACAACACAACACACACCGGCGCACAAGAGACTGTAAAGAGTGATCAGTACAGACGAATCCTGCACACCATTTATTAAAAAAGGATGTGATTTAAGAACGACTTTTTATAATATAATAAATAACCTTTTAAAACAGATTTATTATGGTCACTGATTTTAAAATTACACATAAAATATTAATTATATGTAATATTTAATTATACATATTAATATGATTTATAAATATGTATTAATTTGAATAAAATTAAAATAAACCCTATTTTTAAATATGTATTTACAATCATTAAAGTGATTTATTATAACATATAATCATATATTAAAATCAGTTTGAATCTATTATATATGAAAATGTGATCAAGACACGTGATCAATACATGATCATCAATTTGATAATATTATATAATATATATTCCGAGCATGTGATAACAGTTTTTGTGACCTGCTTACTAAAGAAAACCTCTGCTTAAGCTGTAAGCTAAATGAACTGAAAGCAATACATAATTATGAATTTAAAAAAAGACGTTAACATGTCTGTAACGTGTCGTCTTATGACAGTTTTATTTACACAATACACACAGAGGTATAAAGCTTGCAGACAAGCCACCAGGCTTTTGAAATGTGCTCATATTTCATCATTTAGTTTTTTTTTCTTCATGCTTAAGATGATATAAATATCTTAATAAAATTGACATCCAGTCCAAAACTTCCATAAATCATAATTTAAAAAAAAAAAAATGTAGAAATGAAATTCGAAATGCCTTGAGATGATTGATATACACTATCACTCAAAAGTTTGGGGTTGGTCATATTTTTTAAAATGTTTTTGTAAGAGCTCTCTTATGCTCTCCAAGGCTGCATTTATTTGATCAAAAATCCAGTATAAACATATTATAGCATAATATTATTCACATGATCCTTCTATTATCATTCTAATATGCCGATTTGCTGCTAATATATATATATATAATAAGAAGAATTATTATTATTATCAATGTTGATAATATTTTGTGGAAACTGTGATATATTTTTCAGGATTATTTGATGAATAGAAAGTTACAAAAAACATAATTTATTTGAAATAGAAATGTATTGTAATATTATAAATGTCTTTACTGTCACTTTTGATCAATTTAATTGCATCATTGTTGAGTATTAATTTCTTTAAAAAAAAAAAAAAATAGTACTGACCCCAAATTTTTTTAACTGTACTTTTAAGATCACCATAAACTCAACGAGCTTCGAATGATAAAATAAAAGAGTCTCCAAAAGCTCCCGCAGGACAAACTCTTTGAAAGAAACTTCATTTTCAATAAGCTCATGATTACAAATTCTAAACCACCATGTAAGGTGGCCAACTGCTGCAAACAAACTCTGAAAGAGAGGGGGACATCTGATCCGTGGCAGAATATAGGCAAGGTCATAAACAGAGGTCTGCACATCCACAGCCGTACACTGAAATGAAGCCACGCTTTCACACAAGCAGCCAAAGAAAGGCAAAGCCCTTGTGTGTGCATCTGCTGCAGCAGAGCGGAGGAAGGCTTCTGTTCATGTGCAGCTAGAGCTTATTGACTGGCAGAGGTGAAGCAGCACTGAGGGCCGGGGATCAGGTCCGGCGCGGCTCCAGTCTGTGGGACAGCTGGGACAGGGTACGCTGGTTGTCAATCACGCTAATGTGACGCACATAGCTCCGCACATCCTGATGGCTTTTACCAGTCGCCTGCGGTGCTTCTTGATCTAAAGTGATGAAATAGAGAGCAATGCACTGAGTTTTGCTGAATCAGATGAACTTAGACATGATTTTGATGTTAAGTTTCTACTGTTGTCTTACTGAATGGCTGACTTCGGCAGTATCTCATGATTCTGACTGTGTTTGCAATCATTCTCTGGAAAACACACAGGAAACATTGAACAAATCGAATTTAACACCATCTCAGAGACGGTGAGAAAGATCCCTCGCAAACGTACCATTTTCTCAAAGTTCACCAATCTGTCAGTAAACGTCTTGTTACCTTCATGTGTGAAAGTCATGTCTGAAATGCAAAGATAAACATTAGACATTTAAGCACTAATAATCTTTTTTGTATCATTAAACTAAACAGTTCTTCACAACATGTTGTGCTTTCCATTAAATTAGTATTTTGACGCTTAATGTGCTGCGTGTGTGAATTATGTGTGAAGAAATATCCAAATGTACAGTACGGTAAAAGTATAGGAGTGCTATTTAATTTATTGTGTTTAATTTTGTTGTATACTTGCATGACATTTTTAATAACATAATAGTAATAACTGTTATGATGCTGATGAATCATCATCGTTGTCTTAAACGAAGATATATATTTAAATAGATGCAATATTTATTATATATAATATTTGATTACATATCAGAATATTATTCATAAACATTTATTTGAATAATTATTCAAATAAACCTTACAAAATAAAAAGTACAAAAGTACAAATAATGCAGTCATTATAGCATTATTTGAAAATGAATTTACATTTTGACATAACTGAAATTTAACAATAAATTAATAAAACATGTTTTTATTAATGAATGCATTTATGAAAAAATGAATAAAAAATGTGGAAAATGCTACTAATAAGACCATATAGGTGCGTCACAATTAATTAATAAAACATGTTTTTTATTAATTAATTTTAAATGATTAAAAATGTGGAGAATGCTACTAATAAAGACCATTTAGCTGTGTCACACATTGTACTAATTAATTAAACATTTTTGTAGACAAATATATATGGTGCCTCTATGTCTTCACGAAACTTTTCATTTTAAATATACAGTATTGGAGGAGTTCCCATACTTCCATTTATGACATTTTCCGTTTTGCTGACTTTACTATTATTCAAAAATCTACTAAAGACCATGTTGATGTGTCACGTTTGACTGGTGTGTGTGATTGCAGTGTAAAGCTCACCTTTAATTAATAAAGGCATGAAGGGAATGATAGGTGGCTCTAACTTGGCCACTGTAAGTCGATACGCTCGGTGATTTCTGGAGGGATCCTGCAATGAGAAAGACAACAGATCTCTGAAATCCTCTTTAAGTAGCTTTGATATTAGGTGACATGTTTAGGTCACTAGCAGATGAACTATAGTACCATGTTGAACTCACCATCAGGTTTTCAAACTCGCCATAAAACTTCTTGAACTTGCTGGGCAGTTTCTGTGAGAAAGCATATCAGAGAATCAGCGTTAAACATGGCACAAGAGTTCATTCATGACAGTGTGTGTTATGTGTGTGTGTGTGGATATAAAGCTGTGTGCATGCGTGTGGTTGATGCTCACCTCCCATGTCTGACTGAGCCGACAGACCGCCGGGTTTCCCAGACCCATGATAATGGCAAAGAATGAGTTCAAATTCTTAAACTCTTTACAGCTTAAAAAAGTGAACACACAACATTTAGAGTAGAGCAGTCTAGTGTCTGTACTGATTCACACACATCACACAATCTTTACTATGACACACAACTACACTAGTAATAAAATCTATCTATCTATCTATCTATCTATCTGTCTGTCTGTCTGTCTGTCTTTCTATCCGTCCATCCATCCATCCATCCATCCATCCATCCATCCGTCGGTATATCCATCCATCAATCCATCTATCTACCTACCTACCTATCTGTCTGTCTGTCTGTCTATCCATCCGTTAGTTCATCTATCTGTCTGTCTGTCATCTATCTATCTATCTTTCTATCTATCTATCTATCTATCTGTCTGACTGTCTGTGTCATCTATCTATCTATTCTTTCTATCTATCTATCTATCTATCTATCTATCTGTCTGTCTGTCTGCCTGTCTGTCTGTCTATCTATCTATCCATCCGTTAGTCCATCCATCCGTCCATAGTCTGTCTGTCTGTCCGTCTGTCCCTCTATCCGTCCATCAATCCATCTATCTACCTACCTACCTATTTGTCTGTCTGTCTGTCTATCCATCCGTTAGTCCATCCGTCCGTCTATCTATCTATCTATCTATCTATCTGTCTGTCTGTCTGTCTATCCATCCATTAGTCCATCCATCCGTCCGTCTGTCTGTCTGTCCGTCTATCCGTCCATCCATCCGTCCGTCTATCCATCCATCAATCCATCTATCTACCTACCTACCTATCTGTCTGTCTGTCTATCCATCCGTTAGTCCATCCATCCGTCTGTCCGTCCGTCCGTCCGTCTATCTATCTATCTATCTATCTATCTATCTATCTATCTATCTATCTATCTATCTATCTATCTATCTATCTATCTGTCTGTCTGTCTGTCTGTCTGTCTGTCTGTCTGTCCGTCTATCCGTCCATCCATCCATCCGTCCGTCTATCCATCCATCAATCCATCTATCTACCTACCTACCTACCTACCTATCTGTCTGTCTGTCTATCCATCCGTTAGTCCATCCATCCGTCTGTCCGTCCGTCTGTCCGTCTGTCTATCTATCTATCTATCTATCTATCTATCTATCTATCTTTTGAAACTACCACTTAAATTAAATTTGCCTTGACAAATTATTTTGGTAACACTTTATTTTAAGGTGTCCTTGTTACACGTTACATGTACTTACTATTATAATAACAATTAATTATACATAATTACATGCAAGTAACCCTAAGCCAAACCCTAACCATATAGTAAGTACATGTAGTTAATTAATACTACTCAGTACTTATATTCATAATTACACTGTAACAAGGACACCTTAAAATAAAGTAGTGCCTGTTTTTGGAACTAGAAACATTTCTTATCTCAGTAGTTATACTACTTAGTATTTATTTGTAAATGTCTAAATTATAGTTCAGTTAAAAAGTTGGTTACATGTCTGTCTGTCTATCTATCTATCTATCTATCTATCTGTCTGTCTGTCTGTCTGTCCGTCTGTCCCTCTATCCGTCCATCAATCCATCTATCTACCTACCTATTTGTCTGTCTGTCTGTCTATCCATCCGTTATCTATATATCTATCTATCTATCTATCTATCTATCTGTCTGTCTGTCTGTCTGTCTTTCTATCCGTCCATCCATCCATCCATCCATCCATCCATCCATCCGTCGCTGTTCTGCTTTTTACATTTTATCTATCTATCTATCTATCTATCTATCTATCTATCTATCTATCTATCT
>NW_015655567.1:204580-207147 GCF_001515625.1 Sinocyclocheilus rhinocerous | reverse complement strand
GTTACATGTACTTACTATTATAATAACAATTAATTATACATAATTACATGCAAGTAACCCTAAGCCAAGCCCTAACCATATAGTAAGTACATGTAGTTAATTAATACTACTCAGTACTTATATTCATAATTACACTGTAACAAGGACACCTTAAAATAAAGTGTAACCACTTTTTTATCTAGTTGTAATTAACATGCAATTAGGTGTCCAAAAACATTACATTCAGTTTGCACTTAAGTATATTATTTTACAGTATTATTTCCGTAATAAGTACTAAAAAATATGCACTTAAAAAGTATGCTGAAGTGTACTTTTTTTCACAAGGGAGGAGATGTGTACATACAGTACATTAATATCATTAACACTCCACTGAACAAAATGACTCATCAATTATAATAACAATTAATTATACATAATTACATGCAAGTAACCCTAAGCCAAACCCTAACCATTTAGTAAGTACATGTAGTTAATTAAAATTACTCAGTACTTATATTCATAATTACACTGTAACAAGGACACCTTAAAATAAAGTGTAACCACTTTTTTATCTAGTTGTAATTAACATGCAATTAGGTGTCCAAAAACATTACATTCAGTTTGCACTTAAGTATATTATTTTACAGTATTATTTCCGTAATAAGTACTAAAAAATATGCACTTAAAAAGTATGCTGAAGTGTACTTTTTTTCACAAGGGAGGAGATGTGTACATACAGTACATTAATATCATTAACACTCCACTGAACAAAATGACTCATCACACACACACACACACACGTCACATGTTTATGAGTAAAGACTCACTGCGCTGCGATCTTGATGAACTTCTTGAGCAGTTGGACGCGTTTGCTGAGCGTGGGACACAAACAAACCTCTGTGACCACCCACAGCTGAACCTCATTAAAGCGCCGCAGGAACAGATCCAGATTAGCCGTGGTCTTCTTGAAATGCTGACGGCCAAACGTGTGGTAGATCAGCTCATGCTAAAACACAAATACACAGAGAATTACTAGAACTCTACTGGAAATGGTGAGTAATAAAATACACACATACTAATACAGATTCTTTTAGAACTCTTGTGAAACAGAAGTACACTTTATCATACTTTTTAAAAGAGTACTTATTGCAGAATTAATATACTTTAAAAGAATATACTTAAGTGTGCTTTGAATTTAATGTTTTCGGACACTTAAAATTGAGTGCATTTAAATGAAAATATATTGTATGTATATATAATGTACAGCAATTAAATGAAAACATATGAAAAATTTAAGGGGGTCTGAATACTTTCCGTACCCACTGTATATATATATATATATGATGTATTTAAATATATTTGTAATTAAACATTTGTAATGATGAAGTTTAGTACATTAATTACTTTAAATTTAATATTGAATAGCTGTCAGTCTTGTGTTCCTGTGCCCTGTGATTCCCTCCCTCTTATGCCCATTTTTGGTCTTCCTGTTCCTGTCCTCATTATGTTTATTTGGTTCCAGCTGTGTCTGATCAATTATATCATTTGCCCCTAGCATTTAAACCCTGTGTTTCCCTGAGTCTGGGTCGGCTGTTATATGTCTTCCTTGAGTTCCTGTGATTACCCCGTTGCTTGTTCTATTAAATTCCGTGTTGAAGTATTCTCCTGCGTCTCCTCGATCCTTCCTCCCCGTGAAACGTGACAGAACAGCCGACCTAAAACAAAAAGTAAGCGGCGCCCCTTCTCCCCGTTTTTATTTTTCCGTTTTTTTGAAAAGTTTTTTGTTTCCCTGCTTTCCTCTGCGGCAATGGAAGTTGCCGCTCGGTTCACCGCCCTAGCTCGTCTGGATCTCCCCTTCATTGAGTATTCCTGGGAGTTCTGCAGGCTCGCCGCGGCTACGGCTTTGGATGACTCCACCCTCAACTTGCTGTTCTGGCACGGGGCCAATTACCATCGCCCCATGGACCTCCCAGACACAACGGGACTAAACTGGAGGGAAGGAATCCTCCAGTGTCTGGAGAGTGTCCGGCCCCGAGCCAGAACCAGCGGCTCTCTCCAGCCTGCCGGCTGCGGCTCACACAAGCCCACCGGCCGCCCATCCCTAGGCGCGCTCCAGTGTCGGCTCCAGCCCCTGAGTTCGCTCCAGTGCCTGCTCCTCGAAAGCGCCTTGCTGTGCCTGCTCCTCCAGAGCGCCCTCCAGTGCCAGCGCCTCGTAAGCGCTTCCCAGTCCCTGAAACCAGCCCAGAGTGGGCTCCTGTTCCCGAGTATAGCCAACGGAGGGCTCCAGTTCCCGAGTAAAGCCCACAAGGGCTCCTGTCCCCGAGTTTAGCCCAGTGAGGGTTCCTGTCCCCGAGTTCAGCCCAGTGAGGGCTCCTGATCCCGAGTTTAGCCCAGAGAAGGCTCCAGTCCCCGAGTGTAGCACAGAAAGAACTCCAGTTCCCATGTCGAGCCCAAGGAGGGCTCCAGTCCCCAAGTCAAGCCCAGGGAGGGCCACAGTTCCCGAGATAGGCCTACGGATGGCCTCTAAAGACGATATTCTCCCAAAGGATTTTTGGGGGGGGAGGTAGTATGGGTCCGTCCGTAGTGGC
>NW_015655567.1:201565-204365 GCF_001515625.1 Sinocyclocheilus rhinocerous | reverse complement strand
GAGCCCAGGGAGGGCTCCAGATCCCCGTTAAGCCCAGGAAGGGCTCCTGATACCCAGTTAAGCCCAAGGAGGGCTCCTGATCCCCCCCGTTGAGCCCAGGAAGGGCTCCAGATCCCCAGTTAAGCCCAGGAAAAGCTCCAGATCCCCAGTTAAGGCCAAGAAGAAATGTATGTTTGATTCTGTGTGTTTACAGCCGATGTGTGTTTTAAATGCAGTCTCTTACACACCAAAGAGTCGATCTGCTCCCTCGGGCAGACAAACAGACGGCCATTAATACTCAGTGATGAGAAGATGGACACATCAGATGGCTTTAGAAGCTCTTTATCTGAAAAACACAAACACAAAGTCATCAGTCTTTCTGCTTTTAAAAATGTTAGTTATCAGCTGCTTCTCAAAGTATTTTTTGCAATATTTACTTGTCAAAAAGCAAAACATAAGGTAAAATGAATAGTTCACCCAAAAAAGAAAATTTGCTGAAAATGTACTCATCCTGAGACCATCCAAGATGTAGATGAGTTTGTTTCTTCATCAATTTTGGAGAAATGTAGCATCACTTGCTCACCAATGGATGCTCTGCAGTGAATGGGTGCCGTCAGAATGAGAGTCCAAACAGCTGATAAAAACATCACAATAATCCACATTTGAGTCCAGCAATTAATGTCTTGTGAAACCAAAAGCTGCATGCTTGTTAGAAACAAATCCATCATTAAGATGTTTTTAACTTCAAATTGTTGCTTTAAAATACGAGTCCTCTCTCCATGATAACGCTTTCCCAGTGAAAAAAATAAGTACAGATCAAACACTGTTTACAAGTGAAAACAGTCCAAAACAGCTATAAATAAATATGTTGGTGGATTTTGATGTGAGAGGAGGAGATGGACTTTTTCACTGGAGAAAGTGTTATTATGGATTATAGACTTGTATTTTGAACAGAAACGCCGGTGTAAAGTTAAAACCTCTTATTTAATTTAATTTAATTTAATTTAATTTATGCATTTAGCAGACGCTTTTATCCAAAGTGACTTACAGTGCATTTAGGCTACACATTTTTTACCAGTATGTGTGTTCCCTGGGAATCAAACCCACGACCTTTTGCGCTGCTAACGCAATGCTCTACCACTGAGCCACAGGAACAAAAAATCTTATGGATTTGTTTCTTACAAACACTCAGCTTTTCACTTCACAGGATGTTAACTGATGGACTGGAGCGGTGTGGATTATTGTGATGTTTTTCTCAGCTGTTTGGACTCTCATTCTGACGGCACCCATTCACTGCAGAGCATCCATTGGTGAGCAAGTGATGCAATGCTACATTTCTCCAAATCTGATGAAAAAACTAACTCAAATACATCTTGGATGGCCTGAGGGTGAGTATATTTTTAGAAACGTTTCATTTTGGTGAACTATTCATTTAGAATGCTATCCCGTTAGCGAGTTTCGCAGAATCACCACTTATATATTCTTCCGAAAATGTACAAATCTAGTATAATATGTACTGTTGATTTATTAGACCTAATGTGTGTAATTTAGGAAAGCCACTAAAACTTAGATATAAAACCGATCGTCATCATCACCAAATTTCACATTCGGACATCAACTTCAACCAGCAGCCTCTTACATCAGCATACCACAAGAAAAACACAAACACACCCATAATGCCACTTTGGCTTGAGTTGACATCAGGTTCATGCGGTGTGTTATTGCGTCTGGTTGCAATAACAGTGTGTTTCATAATAACCTTTGTCCTTCTCTACATCATCAACACTGCAACATGCATATCGTGCTGCCGGAGCTTTTCTTCCTCATTTTTGCTCAATGTCTTTGAATCAGCTGGTGTTTTGGTGATTTTTTGTGGATGAATTAAGTGTAGAGAATCACACTATAAACAATAAACATGATCAACTATCTTTTCACAAACACAAAGTGTCACAGTTTTATCTTCTTTTTAAACAGCATACCCTTTTAAAAAAGAAGCGTATCTGTAGTGTACTTCAGAGTATATTTAAAAAATCTGTACTTGCAGATAATATAATTTTAATGAAATAAAAAGGACATTTAAGTGTGGTTAAGTTTAGTGTAGTACGCCACACTTAACTATTTTAATTTTATTTTAATTTTAACAGTAGTGCGTTATTCAGTATTACATTTAAAGTTAATGTATTTTAAATGTACCAAATCACAAATTCATCATTACAAATGTGTAATTACAAATATATTTAAATACATGACATGCAAGATTCAGTAGAAATGAAATTAAAGTACATTTTAGTTTTAGTATTTTCGTATATTTAGAATTTTAGTAGCCTTAAACCAGACAACAGAATTGCATATAAAAATGTAATTAAGTCCCACTTAAATTGATCAAAAAAATCACTCTAAAGTTCAGTTAAATGAATTTAATGTAATTTTAAACCATATTACATTTTAATTGAATTACAATTAGCATGCAGTTAAGTGGAAGCACTTTTTAAAAAAGTACTAAAGTGTTCTTCCTTTTCACAAGGGTATCAAACTTATCATTTCAAAACCTAACAAACTTATTTTTGTCAAATGTTTTGCTTGAAAACTGTTTGTGCAATTTTTTTTAATGAATGCTTATTTTTATCTAATACAGTGTCACTCAAACATTATCAGCATGAATAGTGTCCAAACACTTGCTACTGGATGTGGCTGCAAGTGTAAATGTGTGTGTGTGTGAGTGTGTGTGTGTGTGTGTGTGTGTGAGTGTGTGAGAGTGAGAGAGTGTGAGAGTGTGAGAGTGAGTGTGTGAGTGAGTGAGTGAGTGAGTGAGTGAGTGAGT
>NW_015655567.1:190028-197251 GCF_001515625.1 Sinocyclocheilus rhinocerous | reverse complement strand
GTAAGAAGAGAAGTGTATTTGTGTGTTTTTGTGTGTGTGTGTGTGTGTTTGAGTATGTGTATCTGTGTGAGTGTGAGTGTGTGTGTGTGTGTGTGTGTGTGAGAGTGAGTGTGTGTGTGTGTGTGTGTGCCCATGTGTTTGGATTTGTGTGTGTTTGAGTGTGTGTGTGTGTGTGTGTGTGTGAGTGCAGTGAGTCAGCACAAGGTCACTGTGTAGCAGATGTAACTGGAGTGAGATTGGAGTATCTGTCTCAGACAGCAGCAGTACTGGGATGCAGAATGTGAAATGCTACAGCAAGATGTGTGCAGTAAAGAGCTCATATTGTCAGCCAGAGGTCAAAGAGATAAGAGTCAGTGCAACAGCACACTCTGCAAACATGGAATTAATCAACCTGCAATTAATGAAACACCAATGGAAACAAAGGAAATGGCTGTCAATACAGTGATAAGAATGGAAAATAGCTTGAGTGTGTGTGTATGTGTGTGTGTGTGTGTGTGTGTCTGTGTGTGTGTGTGTGTGTGTGTGTTTGTGTGTTTTCACCTCCGGCTGAGTTGAGGTGGATGAGCAGAAGATCATCTCCTGACCCCAGTTTATCGGTAACAGCGGCGATGACCTCTCTGACAGATGCAGCGACAGGCACTCGGATAGTGGAGTAGGTATGATCACTGCAGTACACCTTAAAGAGGACTTCAACAAAACACACACATATTTGAAAAGAACATTGACATTGAAACATTGATAAATAATTTTTTTTTTAAATAATAAAACAATAATAACTTCATCACTTCACCACAGAATAACTTCAATCTATCTATCTATCTATCTATCTATCACATCTGTGAAATTAACCAAAGGAGAGAATAGTGTTCTGTCAGTCACAACAGAGAGCAGATACAGACTCACTCTCATCTGTGCTTCTGATCGGCTGTTTCTTCTGCAGTCTGTCGTTCCCTGTGCTGAACTGACGCAGCAGGACTTTGTGCTGAAATGAGAGAGAAGGACTATCACATGACACTTATTCAGCACTGAAGAGAATACTACAGAAACTCTGTTTGTTTTTATGGTCCCCTCACCTTTTTCTGAGAAGGCCGGCCATCCTCACAGCTGTGAATAAATGTTATGAGTGTTATGATTATGAGCAAGTAAAAGGTTTCTCTGAACTTTCCCAGTCTGATATCTTAACCCTATAAAGCCTGCTGTGTTATGTTTGATACACACATTACTAAGGCCTCTACATTATCAACATGATCAAAAAATGAAAATTGATAATCCATTCAACTTTTTTTTGTTTTTGTTTTTTTGAAAAATCATGTTAAAATGTATCACATATGATTTATTGTTCATCTGTCAGACATCATTGCATTGCATGACATTATGTTTTGCTCCCACAATAAAAAAACTACAAAGCTTTGATGATAAAACTAAACATTTAAATATCTACTTACTAAGACATTAGATATAGAGTGACATCTGATATTTATATGCATATATATAAGTAATTTGTCATACTGTTATAAGGATCTCAATGATTTACAATACAAGCTATCTGAATATCATCTTACTTTTTGGTCTTATAAATATCAGCATCTTTACCAAATTGCATAATTTTTTTCTCAGGGCCTCTGAATAAAACTTATGTGTTTTTTCCACCTTGAGTATAAGCTTCATATTATCACTATATCATAGTGAGCAACAAAAGCTGGATGTATCAAATATAATACCCAACAAAAACACATATGCGGATTTTAAGGTTCTTTTAAGGCTAATGTTCTGTTTAAAAAAAATAAGATGCTTCTGACTATTTCTTCATATGTCTAAACAGGGTTGAAAATCTCTGATCTTGTAAGACTGTGCTCTTACTTCTGTTTGATGATCTTCACTAGTTCAGGCAGCTGGTCTTTCAGAGCTGGGATGCGTCCGGAATCTTCACACACTGTCTCATTAAACTCCTGCAACAAACAACACGCTCAGACTGACACACACTAAATCACAGCGGGACCCGAAAGGCTCTAGAAATGACATTAACAGCTTAACTTGAATCAAGCAGCACTGCTGAACAGATCAGAGCAGTCCTGAGTCAGGTGAAGCTGCTGACCTGGAGGAAGTTGAAAGAGCTGTCCTCCTCCTGCAGGTGGTCTGTGTTGATGGCGGCCCACTGTAAGACCAGGCGAATCACCCTGCGCTTGTTATTGTGAGCGTAGTCCATCCGCTCCTGTTCACTGCCCTGAGACGGCTGAGCATGATAGGTGAATGAGAGCTAAGGACTTCAAAGCCACACGCAAGTGCAATCTGAGAGTTCAGTAACCCTCTCATCTGTTGAATAAAACAATGTTCATAAAGGACACAGCTATGGCATATTGACCATCTTAACCAAGTTGATGAACTACAGAGACTTCAGTTACGCATTTCACCAATCAGTCAGTAGAGCTGTAAAGGATATTGGGCCATGAGCAGTGGACACAGCTGACTGTTTGGGACAAAAACACAGTGCATAAGCAAAAAGTCATCCAGAGCAGGATCTACAGAGACAGAGAAAAGAAAAGTTATTGACTTCTTCAGTAAATGCATGTTATGTATGTTTCATTTATGCACTGTATAATGTATATTTACAGAGTTGCCACTCTTGATTTTCCCAGGACATTTCCAGTTGTGATTACTGTGTGTGATTCCTGGATAAAGACTTTTGATTGTTGATTTATTAATGAATCATTGACACCATTTTTCCACCTGTTTGACGGATTCATTAAAAATGAATCAAAACAATTTGCTCAAAAGAATATCACTATGGCTTGCAAGCAAGTTTTACAAATGCTGTACAAAAGGGCAATATCTATACTACCGTTCAAAATTATGGGGTTGGTAAAATGTTTACTGTTTAATAATTTTGTGATATAATTCTGAAATATTATTACAATTCTAAATAACGATTTTATATTGTAATATATGTTAAAATGTTATTTATTCCTGTGATGTAAAGCTGATTTTTCAGCATCATTACTCCAGTCTTCAGTGTCATATGATTCTTCAGAAATCATTCTGATATGCTGATTTGCTGCTCAAGAAACATTTCTGATTATTATCAATGTTGAAAAACTTTTTGATGAATACAAAGTTCAAAAGAACAGCATTTATTTGCAGTAGAATTTTTTGAAACATTATAAATGTTTTCACTGTCACATTCAACAATTTATTGCATCCTTGCTGAATAAAAGTAATTTATTTCAAAAAAAAAAAAAAAGAAAGAAATTGTAAACAGTAGTGTATATGATGACATTTTAGGGATCAGCATACAGTAACATGAAAAATGTTCACTATATGAATCTCCATGACTTTTCGAGTCGTGGAAAACTTTAAAAATCCATCATATTTCCTGGTTTTCCATTAGTGTGGGAAACATTGCATTGTTTATTAATTGAACGCTTATGTGACTAACTATGATGGTCAGATCTGCTCATATTTTAGGCCAAACAGGAGTCCAGATAATTCTGTAATAACTTCATCTCAATAACGAACAAAACTTGAAGCATGTGCAAAATAGAAAAATTGCATTGCATTTAGCCACTTCCTGCTTCATTATTTAACTGCATATTATTTTTCTCTCACTGAACGCACTGCAAAGCACCTGACTCTGTGAACTGGGAGTCGAGCTTCATTGTCTCCAGAAGATGTTCCAGAATCTTCTCTGGAGTTCCTGACATCACCGTGTACCTGAAGAACAGATGCACAAAGCTCACGCATTGACACGTAGTTTGAGGTTATACAGTTTGCCGTTATTTCATAGTAGTCTTCCATTCTTAATGTTAAAATTGACAGAAGAATAGAAATGTACTTGAGAGGAGAGGAACTGGAGCTCCTGTTTTTAGTTTTCTCCAAAACTAACACATCCTCCTCATGTTCCTTCAGACGGACCGTGTTTGCCTCCACATCCTGAATACACACACAGATGAAACAGAATTAGATTTAATCATAACAAATCAAATGTAATGCACTAACATCTGAAATGACTGGTTTGGTCACTCAACAGACAGCACTGATGTGCTTAGCTAATGGTGGATTAGTGCTGTTGTGATAGTGTTCAGGACATGAGCTATTGGATGTCAGCAGTTTAGCAGCAATACGCAGTAAACTCACTATTACAGCACTGAACCGAGAGCTCAGGTCATACAGCTGAATTATGAATGATCGAATGGAGGTGTTTGTCACTTAAAGTGTTCCACAATGTCACTTAGGTAATGTACTGTTGTAAAGCATCATCATTACCAGTAGAGGGAGACTAATACTCAAGTTACAGCTGGGGTTCTCAACCTATTTTGTCTGAAGGTCTGTGATAAATTACTACTATTTACTTTAAGTTAGAAATTACTTTTAAAAAGTACACTTGAGATTTTAAGTAATGTTCTAACCTTTCAATTAATATGTTGCATAGGGAAGACAGAGGCATGCTGTCGTTGCATTAACATATGCAGCTGTATTTTATCAACTGTTTGTTTTTTCTTGAGTAATAACGTTCAGTAGTTTGTATTCAAGAATTTAAGGTTTATACAAAAACTGAGTGTAAAAAATAAATCTACTCTGTGAAATAAGGAAGAAGTGTGACAACTAGCCCCGGTTTCCCGATAAGATCTGAAACTTATGTTAAATATTGCATTTTTTAAGACTTTGTTCTTCACCATTTCTATCAGTTGCATTCATCATACATCCTAAGTGATACATTGCTTTTGTCCAGTTGCATGATCATGTGTAACAATGCAATAAATGAACCTAGAATGTGAAATCTCACTAAATCTCCCTATATTTGTTTAGATAGTAGGCATCCTTTTTGTGTCTGTGCCAAAGACACACTAACAGCCACACACACACACACACACACACCCTCACTATCAGCACTATCAGACTGAGCTTCCGCTTAGACGCTGCTCCGGCTTTCCTGAGCTCAGCTCTCTATTGTCAGAGCGCTGGGAGAGAGATTCTCCTGTGCTGCTGATGGATGCACCATTATACAATACACACACACACACACACACACACAAATGCAGCCAGAGAAAACAATTAGACGATAATTAAATAGTCATTAGGCCAACAGTACACAAGCAAAAATTTAATTATGGGAAAAATGTAATTAAGGGAATTATGAAGTGACAAAATGTTAATCATGACTCTCTTATATTTAAGCTTCTTCTTTGTCTAGATTCTGGACAGTTGCATCCTGGGATGTTTTTCAGTATTGCTTGACAGTACTGAAGGAGTTCATATGTATACAGCTTATAAGCTTCACACTATTTTTAATTAAAATATTTGGTTTGTAATTAAATTCATGTGATGGTATCGGAGTTCCCCTTCAGGAAATCAAGTTGTGTCGAAATGCTTTGGGAACGTGTCTGCGTGACTACGCACTGAAACACGTGTGTAATCAGTCCAATGAAATCATGTGACGTCACCGGCGGGGATGACGTAGCGACCAGGAAGTATAAAAGCACATGCGGTGGAGAGAGCGGCAGCTTCTGTTGTTCAGTAAGAGCTCTATGTGTGTTCGTCTTATTTATTGTTGTCTGTCTTGAAAAAGTATCTAAAAAATGGCAAGCAAAGACAAGAAAACTGAAAAGAAGTGTTCATCCCTGCCTGCGCTTCATCACGGGTGGGGATACACACAGTTTGTGTGTTGCTTGTCTGGGAGCGGAGCACGCTCGAGGGAGCTGACTGTCCGCATTGTGTTCGCCTCACGATGCGGACGCTCCGCTCCCGGAGAGCGCTCTTTGAGGAGGGTCTTCTGCCGAGGCAGAGCGGCGACTCAGATTGTGGGGTTCGCAAATGGATGTGGCAAGAGTGCAGTTATGGGAAGATTCCCCGTGTTGAAGAGACGTTTGCTGGCTATCTCTCGCCCAGTGGTGCATCGTCCCTCAAGGCCCTGGTGTTACCCACCAAGCCGCTTAGGACTTCTTCGGCTTTGGTGGGTAAAGCATACACGTTTTTTTTTTTTATTTATTATTTTATTCATCGGTGTTGAAGGCATATCAGGCTGACCTGCTAAAAGAAATGGATGAGGGAGAAGAGATTAAGAATGACGATATTGCAGAGCTACGTCGGGCCACAGATTTGTCGCTTAGATTTGTTGCTGATTGCCACCGAAAGACACCTGTGGTTGACCCTGTCCAATATCAAGAAAAAGACAGGGTCTTTCTCCTGAATGCCACGCTAGTGCCTTTTGGACTGTTCGGCGACACTGTAAATACAGTCGTCGACAGATTCCAGGAGGCCAAGAAACAAGCGGCGGCGTTCCAGGAATTTCTCCCTCGCCGCTCTCATGGGGCTGATAGGTGGGATCAGCCCCAGCCGTGTACAAGCTCTTCTCACAGAGAAGTCCAGAAACCACTCGTACTCCCCCACAAAAAGAACAGGAGTCGAGGCGGCGCTCCAGGTCAAAGGCCATTGAGGTGGTCCCTCCTCGCGACAGAGAGTCCAGGTTTTACAGTCGGTACTTCATTGTTCCAAAGAAGGATGGGGGATTGCGTCCAATTCTAGATCTGCATCTGTTGAACCGCTCAGTCATGCGGTTAGGTCCACTCTCAGAAAGTCAGCCAGGTCCAAGGACTGGTTTGTCACGAAAGATCTTAAAGACGCATACTTCCATATATCCATCATTCTCAACACAGGAAGTTCCTGAGGTTTGCTTTCGGGGTCAAAGCTTCCCAATATCGGGTTCTTCAGTTCGGCCTTGCACTTTCACCCCGCACGTTTACCAAGTGTGTGGATGCTGCTCTGGCTCCACTGCGACTCCAGGGCATCCGCATACTGAATTACATCGATGATTGGTTGATACTAGTTCAATCAGAGCAGATAGCGGTTCGGCATTGATATGTCATTCTTGCTCACATGAAACGGTTGGGGTTAAGACTAAACGCAAAGAAAAGTGTGCTTTCCAGTACAGAGGACCACTTATCTAGGCGTAGTGTGGGATTCGACCACGATGCAGGCACGTTTGTCTCCAGCTCGAATCGACAACACATCGGTGGTCTCCTATATAAATCGGCAGAGGGTCTGCGTTCGCGCCCCCTTTACAGGCTGGTGCGATAGATCCTTCTGTGGGCCCAGGGGAAGCTGCTCTCACTGAGGGCAGTTTATATCCCGGGGCACCTCAATCAGGAAGTAGACATCCTGTCGAGGCAGGGGCTGAGGCCCGGGGAATGGAGACTCCACCCAGAAGTGGTGGAGCAGCTCTGGAGGAA
>NW_015655567.1:167514-189812 GCF_001515625.1 Sinocyclocheilus rhinocerous | reverse complement strand
CTTCCTCAACACAGGAAGTTCCTGAGGTTTGCTTTCGGGGGCGAGGCATACCAATATCGAGTTCTTCCGTTCGGTCTATCACTCTCACCCCGCACTTTCACGAAGTGTGTGGATGCTGCTCTGGCTCCACTGCGACTCCAGGGCATCCGCATACTGAATTACATCGATGATTGGTTGATACTAGTTCAATCAGAGCAGATAGCGGTTTGGCATTGATATGTCATTCTTGCTCACATGAAACGGTTGGGGTTAAGACTAAACGCAAAGAAAAGTGTGCTTTCTCCAGTACAGAGGACCACTTATCTAGGTGTGGTGTGGGATTCAACCATGATGCAGGCACGTCTGTCTCCTGCTTGGATCGAGTCGATCCTCACAGCAGTCAAGAGAGTGAGAGAAGGCCAGTCAATCACTGTCATACAGTTTCAGAGACTGTTGGGTCTGATGGCAGCTGTGTCCAACGTGATACCTTTTGGCCTGTTGTACATGAGACCCTTGCAGTGGTGGCTCAGGACTGCCCCGAGGGGCAACCCGTTTTGTATGATCAAGGTCACACGGCTAGGCTGTTTGGGCTGGATGCCATGGTACAGACGTGGCTGAGGCTTCGTCTGTACGCCTTCCCCCCGATTGCTCTGCTCCCGAGAGTTCTGGAGAGAGTTCGCCGGGATGGGGTTCATCTCCTGTTAGTAGCCCCGTACTGGCCGGGCCAGCCATGGTTTGTGGACCTGGTAGCCCTACCTGAAGATTCTCCATGGGAGATTCCCGTCTGTCGGGATCTCCTCTCTCAGGCGGGGCGCACTATCTTTCACCACTGTCCGGAGTTGTGGAAACTGAGGGTGTGGCCCCTGAAGGGGCACAACTCTTAGCTTCCGGTCTCTCTACTGAGGTAGTGGAGACCATACTCCAGTCCAGAGCTCCCTCCACGAGGAAATCGTATAATGCTAAGTGGCATCTCTTCACTTCATGGTGTGACAACCGTCAGTTAGACCCAGTTAACTGCCCTGTTGGCCCAGTGCTGGAATTTGTACAAGATCCGTTTGCCACAGGGTTATCCCCCTCCACTTTGAAAGTTTACGTGGCTGCTATTGCTGCTTACCATCTGGGACCCTCTGGGCGAGCAGTCTTTGGGGAGGAACTCCGGTACACCCTAGAATGCCTTCTTGGGATTTGACTGTGGTTCTAGAGGCCCTTTCTAAAGCTCCTTTTGAACCCCTGGAAGAGGTTTCATTGAGGTTTCTCACTATCAAGACTGCATTTCTGATAGCCATCTCTTCCTCGAAAAGAGTCAGTGACCTTCAGGACCTTTCAGTGGCCCCATCTTGTCTTGACTCCCCTCTCCATTGGGGGTCAGGGCTCATTCCACTAGAGGTATGGCGGCCTCCAAGGCCTTCTCGTCCAGTGTTTCTATGCACAACATTTGTGACGCTGTGGGATGGTCCACCCCTCTGACCTTCGTCAGGTTCTATAGCCTTGACCTTCATGCCACTCCTGGCTCCTCAGTCCTCTCGACCTAGCTGTGTCGATCCACACTAGGCAGGGATTGGTCATTCTGGGGACGTGGGCATACTCGTTCCCAAATCATTTTGACGCAGCTTGAGTTCCTGAAGGGGAACGTCACTAGGTTACGTATGTAACCCTAGTTCCCCGAGGGAACGAGACGCTGTGTCTCATTGCCATACTTCCTGCATCCCTGCGAGCGCTTCCTTCTCAATCCAGAAGCTGCCGCTGTCTCCACCGCATGTGCTTTTATACTTCCTGGTCGCTACGTCACACGATTCCGTTGGACTGATTGCACATGTGTTTCAGAGCGTGGTCACGCAAACGCGTTCCCAAAGCGTTTCGACGCAGCGTCTCGTTCCCTCGGGGAACTAGGGTTACATTTGTAACCTAGTGACGTTATTATTGTTTGCTAAAACTAAAACTTAAAACATAAAATCAATGCACAACAAAATTACTAAAACTATAAAATTAAAGTCAAAACAAAAGATATAAAATAAAAGCAGTCAAAATATTAACAAAAATATAAAAAAGTATAAATTATACTAAAATACCAATGGTAGATTCAAGTTGTTATTGTTAACTAAATGTAATACATTTAAAATCATTTTTGGTAAATAAAGCTGAAATAAAATATAAATATTACATGGAAAAACTTCTTAAAACTTAAAAAACTTAAACAACAATTAGAAATGTTGTTTTGGCAACTACCTGGAATAAAATAGGTTGAAGCACTGAAATAACTGAAATTAAAACTAAAACTGAAATAAAATAAATTAAAGCTAAATAAAACTATTAAAAAAATTTACAAAGCACATTTCAAAATGACTTAAACTTAAACTAATATTAAAATAAAGACTGAAAATCTAAAAATAAAAGCTAAATATCAATATATACTATAATAGTATGTAAATCATACTACTAACACTGGTACCATTTAGATTTGTCTATGAATTAATTTTAAACATTTCAGCATAACTGGTAGTGTATGCATCTGTGTACCATGGCATTACATTATAAATCTGTTATATATCTTAAATAAAACTACTTAATTTAGATCTAACAACATCTAAATTAAGCACATTATTTAATTTAATTTAATTTAATTTACAGTCCACAATATTATTTAGAATGACTGAATGAACTTAAATATTGCACCAACAAAACAAAATTTATATGGCAACAATTGCAGGTTAGCACTTTTTGAAGTTTAGGGTATCTGACAAAGCACTTTTCTAAGTGTAGGGCATTTGTTTTGTTGTGAATAATGACCCCTGACCCTGAGGATTCTGTTGAAGTCTTCTTTATCCACTCTCAGAAAGTGGCAGTTGTCCTCTCTCAGTACGATAGACGCTGCCCGAGGTGCGTCATTGACCAGAGCCAGCTTCCCGAAGTCATCTCCCTCATGTAACGTGCAAACTACACCCTGAAACGAGACATGACATCTAAACAGCCTGCTGCCGTCTGCCAGACAAACCAGCAAAGAGCACAGACAGTTATGAAAACATATTCCAGCTGTAATACAATTTGCACACACACACACTTTCCTGGCACAGTCTGCATGTACTAGAATTGGCTTGTGAGTGATTAGCTGGTCTGCATTATCACACATGAAACGCTTAATTAGTCTGCTGAATGTGGAGCATTATTAGGGAATTACTAGTCTGACCTTTCCATAGATCACCACGTTAATGGAGCCCTTCAGGATGATGTACCATGATGTGCCCTCCTCCCCTTGATTAAACACTAGGAACAAAAGAGATCGATAATGAACATCAAACTCTGTGCAGAACACAGACACATATTAGACAAATAATAATCACACACTGAAATTCAGCACTCATTTAAAGCTGTTTAGTGTGGTATAATGATTTTGACACTTACACACTGTGCCTGCTTTGGCGTGGGACTCAAATATCAGAACACCAGCAAGTTCCCTCTTCACCTGAGGAGAAAACACAACAGAGTCTATTCTAGTGATGAAACTAATGTCACCATGTAATTATGAAATTACTAGAAGCAGATAATTTTTTTTAAACAATACACACATAATCAAGCTCAGCTTCCATTTATTCAGGCATTAATGGAATAGTTCTGTCGTTTTTTATACACATGTATGTGATTCCAAACCCATATAACCTGTTTCCTTTCTCTGCGGAACACAATAAGTGTGAAAAACAGACCAAAATTTGGTATTTACTGAAAATCTTACATCACCAAAGGTGTTAAATGACACTTTTTGTTCTCACTGTGGAAGTCAAACCCTTTTCAGGGAATAATGACTTATATTTTTGTCTGTTTCTTCACACAAGCTACTGTATGGTGAATATAGTGCACACTTGTGTATACTAGTGCAAAAATCGCACTATTACAGTACACCTTTGAGAAGTGTACTTATTATGGAAATAATATACTTTAAAAGAATATGCGGCCAAACTGAATGCAATGTTTTCGGACACTTAATTGCATGCTAATTGTAACTAAATGAAAATATATTACAGTTTAAAATATTGAATGCAATTAGCTGAACTTTAAAGTCTTTTTGCCCCACTTAAGTAGGACTTCTCTTGTCTTTGAAATATGGTTAAAGTACTGCTTTAGACAAATAATAATCACACACTGAAATTCAGCACTCATTTAAAGCTGTTTAGTGTGGTATAATGATTTTGACACTTACACACTGTGCCTGCTTTGGCGTGGGACTCAAATATCAGAACACCAGCAAGTTCCCTCTTCACCTGAGGAGAAAACACAACAGAGTCTATTCTAGTGATGAAACTAATGTCACCATGTAATTATGAAATTACTAGAAGCAGATAATTTTTTTTAAACAATACACACATAATCAAGCTCAGCTTCCATTTATTCAGGCATTAATGGAATAGTTCTGTCGTTTTTTATACACATGTATGTGATTCCAAACCCATATAACCTGTTTCCTTTCTCTGCGGAACACAATAAGTGTGAAAAACAGACCAAAATTTGGTATTTACTGAAAATCTTACATCACCAAAGGTGTTAAATGACACTTTTTGTTCTCACTGTGGAAGTCAAACCCTTTTCAGGGAATAATGACTTATATTTTTGTCTGTTTCTTCACACAAGCTACTGTATGGTGAATATAGTGCACACTTGTGTATACTAGTGCAAAAATCGCACTATTACAGTACACCTTTGAGAAGTGTACTTATTATGGAAATAATATACTTTAAAAGAATATGCGGCCAAACTGAATGCAATGTTTTCGGACACTTAATTGCATGCTAATTGTAACTAAATGAAAATATATTACAGTTTAAAATATTGAATGCAATTAGCTGAACTTTAAAGTCTTTTTGCCCCACTTAAGTAGGACTTCTCTTGTCTTTGAAATATGGTTAAAGTACTGCTGAATGTACTGACAAGCATTTATGGCAAACTATGTTAATGAGATAGCATAGTATGTCATGTATTTAAATACATTTGTAATTACACATTTGAAAAGGTGAAGTTGCAGTTAGTACATATAAAAATATACAAATTTTAAATGTAATATTGACAGTTATATATATCATGTACATATATATAATCAAGTACTTTACATGAGCTTTACTATGTTAGTTAACACATCAAAATAAGCCTGTTCTTTAAACCATGACACGATTAAACATTATGTACTTTAACTATTAAAACATTATGTACTTTAAAGTACAAATTTGACATCATTACAAAGTGAACTTTTTAAGAAACAAAGTCATAAAACTGTACTTACTTTAAGTACACTTAAGCGGCCTTTTATCTCATTCATTTATTATCTGGAAGTACAGTTTTAAGATTTGAAGTACACTACAAGAGCACATGCAATACAATTAAGCACACTTCTTTTTCAAAAGGGTATGGGTGGTAAGGACTCGTTTTATGAAGATAAACAGCATCGCTTCCCATTCACTTTCATTTCATGAGAAACAGAAGCTTGAACATTCTGCAAAAGTTCTGCCTTTATGTTGCACAGAATTTTCGGTTACACTTTATTTTAAGTTGTCCTTGTTACAGTGTAATAATATATTTAAGTACTGAGTAATATTAATTAACTACATGTATTTACTATCTGGTTAGGGTTAGGATTAGGGTTTGGCTTAGGTTTACTTGCATGTAATAATGTATAATTAATTGTTATTATAATAGTAAGTACATGTAACATGTGTAACAAGGACACCTTAAAATAAAGTGTTACCGAATTTTCAATTTGTCTCAATCGTTCTTTTACTGAAATGTGTGTACACCAAACTAATTTCCTCAAACTTCATATAATGTGTACTTACAGTGGTGGACAGATGTGACAAGGCTTTAATATGCAGCAGCTCCTCATAAATGATCTCCAGGTCATCTACTGTCCTCTGGCCAGGCCTGCAGTGACAGGCAGAGAGGACACTGATGTCAATGATGACTCTGAAACTTATTCTGACATTTTAAAAAGTTTTGTCCTGGTGCAGACATTACATCCTCCAGGACCTTTAAAAGGTCTCTCTTTCAGTTACAGCATGCATATAAAAGTCTAATCTGCCTTTAGAGACTTTCAGACAATCAGAATTGTGGGAAAGTTCATAGGAAAGCAGCCAAACAGTAGCAGATACAGATCAGATCACTTGGAGGCACTTCTCTTAATAACCCAGAGTCTTCTGGGGGACGTAACAGGCTGCTGCTTCTGAGGGAGAACCTACTGTTTACTCAGGATCATTCGCAGATGGGCGTCAGGTCCGATCTGAGAGAGGAGCAGGAGGGTGTCCTGTAGTTCTTCATCACTCTCTTTCTTCTCCTCCTCAGTGGGGAGGGGTGCGTCCTCGGTCTCATCGTCCAGGAAGCGATAAAACAGATACTTATCTTGGAAACTCAGCTCCTGGTCCACTGCAGCGAAACACAGAACCGGAGACACACAGAACAAACTGGTAATGAAGACCAACATCTGTAGTGTGAACTCTTGAGCTCTTGTGTGGCTCATTCTACACTCTCTGAGAAAAAGGGGACAAAAGCTGTCACTGGGGTGGAACCTTTTCAAAAGGTACAAATATGTACCTTTATGATACTAATATGCACAGTTGTAGTTGTACCCTTTGAAAGGTACCGCCCCGGTGACAGCTTGTGTCCCCTTTTTCTAAGAGTGTAAGGAGAAATTATCATCTGCATTATAGATCTTAATTAAGAGCTCCCACAAACTGTGCTCATGTGTTATGCTGTAAAGTCACAAGTATTTATATAGCGCTTTATACAATACGGATTGTTTCAAAGCAGCTTCACATGAATAAAAAGGAAAATAGCAATGTTGTAAAATTCATCAATTACGAAAATACTTCAATTTCAACTGTAAAGCAGCTCTACAGAAGGCAATGGTGTCATTATTCAGTTAATTATTTAGTTCAATATTGTTTTAAGTTCAATAATTGTTCTGTGATTTACTGCATTAATCAATGACTGGCCTGCATGTAATGGGTGATTAACCATGTACACTACCCTTGAGCTTAGTAAGATTTTTTTTTTTATGTTTTTGAAATAACATAAAAAATTATGCTCACCAAGACTGCATTTATTTGATTTAAAATACAGTAAAAACAATAATACTGTAAAATATTATTTCAATTAAAAAAAAACTGTTTGCAATTTGAATATATAGTAAATAGGGATGTAACGATTAACCGCGAGCCGGTTGAAAATCGATTCAAATATGTGACTATTCAAATCGGTTGAGATGCTAAACAAATCACGATTCATCTAGGGTTAGGAGTTTATATGAATCCATGTCTGCGGGGAACTTACTGTCTTTAGAAAAGTTTAGATGGTATTTTTTCTTTTCATCTTGCCTCTGTATAATGCATATTAAAGTAAGTGCAGCGCTGCTTTGTTTTTGCAGCGGAAACCAAGGAAACGCTTTAAGCGCCACCTGCTGGCAGAGAGTGAATCTGCGTCTCATTCAGCTCGTCTGCTGTTTCTGTTTCATGCAGATATTTTTTATGCATAATTAAACAAAACTGAAGTCAAACCATTGTTTTTGCTTCAAATTTCGAAATTATACAATCTAATTTAGATTAAAAACTGCTCATGTTGCATGTATGCAGCATCTTTGTTTGGATAATGATTATTATTATTATGTTTAATGATTATTAAACATAATTATATCATTGTTTGGAAATGATTGCCTCTAATTTTAAATGGAAAGAGCACAGACAAAGCCTTAGTTTGTTTATATGAAGAGATTTATTTTATTTGTGTTACTTATTTATTTGATTTGAGGCTTGTTTTAAAATCGCTACATCCCTCATAGTAAATGTATGTAATTTATTCCTATAATCAAAGCTGAATTTTCAGCATCATTACTCCAGTCTTCAGTGTCACATGATCCTTCAGAAATCATTCTAATATGCTGATTTGCTGCTCAAGAAACATTTCTGATTATTATCAATGTTGAAAACAGTTGTGCTGCATCATTTTTTATTTTTTTTGTGGAAACCCTGATTCTTTGAAAAAAGAAAATTCAAAAGAACAACATTGAAATAGATTTTTTTCGTAACATTATCAGTGTCTTATCTGTAACTTTTGATTAGCCTAATTAGCTTAATGTGTCCTTGCTGAATAAAAGTATATAAAAAAAAACACTTTTGACTGTTAGTGTATGAGTATGGCACACTCACCGTGGTTTAGGACTCCCTCCTCCAGCAGCACCTGCCACATCCCTACAGCCTGAACACGAGAGTGAACACAGGAAGTGTGCTGCATCAGCCAATCAACGAGCTCCATGCCCATACAGCACTGCCTACACACACACACACACACACACACACAGAATACAGGTAATCCATTGAACCACTCAACACAGGGATCAGTCTTTAATGACTTAAAATAAAATAATTAACTATAAAAGATAAGAATACAATAAATTGTATAAATAATTTATAAGAAAATGATATAATAATGAATACAGCACATAGTGCTGGGCAGTATACCGGTTCATACCGAATACCGGTGTTTATTTTTGTTATGATATTAATTTTTTAAATACCGCAATACCGGTGTATGTCGCTTAAACAACGTTTGGAACGCGACACAGTTTGAAAGGGGTCCCTTTTCACTGTTGCACTGTGTGAAGAGTTGATCTTCAGCGTTGGAAACGGCAGTACTGGCACACATATTTAAATACATATACATACACTCTTACCTCATTCCTAACCCTGCTGTTTAGCCATCAGCGAGCGGGTGCACACTGATCTTGGAACAGTTGCTTCGAGTGTTCCCGTTCGATAGCCGAACCTGGGTGAAGGAGCACGAGCCAACATCAGGACTGGAAGCCGCCAAGTTGGCCCAGCAGTACATGAACGCTCATGGAACTGTTCCACGTTCTCAACCCCCTAAAGGTAAAGCACGTTACACCCAACATGCTAGTGGTCATGGGTCTGAACTGAGCCACCAACCCCAAGAGATTACAGCAGGTACACAAGGGCTTAAAATTACAACTGGTCAACGGCTCATTTGTTTTTCATGTCAGCAGCCAGGGCACAAGGCTTCAGTGTGCCCTGTAAGGAAGTCCAAATTGACTGGATTTTGTTATGCCCCTAGAGAGGAAGACAAGGTCACTGACTTTGGTGGGGAGGGACAAACTAGTCAAATGGTTTTGGACATTTCTGTTAACGGACATTCTCTGAAAGCTTTGCTGGACACTGGTAGTTCCTTGTCTCTACCACTCTATACATAACACATAATGTATAATGTCACACAACTCAACACTGTGACTGACAGCTGTCAGACTGATAACAGGATGGCTGTAATACCCGAGTAATGGATTCGGGGTGAAGTTTGGTGGGACTCTGAATGAATGATTTCTGGAAAACATTCATGAAAAAGGATGAGGATGAGGTGGATGTGGGACCTTTAGGTTTATTCTTTAGTCTTTTGTTAACCTTTATACAACACAGTGAAATATTGGCAGAGAGTTTTACTGTATATTGCTGCTGGGTGACAGAGTAAACTGTAAAACTTTTCAATAATAAATGACTGCTTTCTGTGAAATATTCAGCCAGACTGACTCCATATATAAGGTAAAATGCATAGTGAGCAATATTATAACATCTCATTTGCTGAGGCATGACCTTTCTATAAATAATTTACAATATCAGGACTCCACTAGCTTTGAATGATAGTTTAGTGCAGGAGATTCAATAATTAAATGTCACCCTCTATTTAAAAAAATTAAACATGACATCAAATTGTGATACTTGGAAAGCAACATTTGCACATTTTCTACAGCATGGGGAAAAGACAAATAAATAATCTCCATGTTTACCCTTAATTTCTATTTTCACACTTTCATTCATTCATGCAATCAATCATTAATTCGTTTGATAATTCATTCGTTTGTTTGATCATTAATTCATCCATTCATTCATTTACTTGAACCTTTATACCTTTATGATTTCATTAATATATTCATTTAATTACTGTTTCTTTCACGTGCCACAAAATTTTGGCAAGTAAATATTGGTTGCACACATGCTTTGATTACTCCTTTGAAAGTGAAAATTTGTCATAACAAACCCACTAGCATTAATATCAGAACAAATGTAATCACGAGCAGCTTGTGTAGAATTCTGCTGATGTCCAGCTACTCTCTTCTCATATTACATAATAATGCATGTGATCGTGTCATACTGCAGTGTTTCTCAGCGCTTCGGGCAGCAGGCACGTCTGGGGCTCTGCATTCCCTCCTGCCGCTGGTCCAGGGCCAGTGTGCTGCATTTTTAACCAAACCGTTTACATTATTCATGACCATCCTCAACCAGACTGTACATCTACAGCAACACATGTCCCACAATCAAACTCCACAGTGATTATTACTAGACACACTTCACACTGTGGATGCCCTGGGGGTAAGCAGATAAACATCACATTTTCATTTTTGGGTGAACTATCCCTTTAAGTGTTTCCCATATTTTGAAGATATTTTATTGTCCTTTTATTGTGCTTTCTGGAGCTCAACAGCACTCAAGACATGAGGGTGAGTAAATGAGGATGACAGACTTTTCATGACAGATACTGACCTCAGATGGTCACGATTTTGGACAGAAGAGTGAACATGTGGCCTGACTGAAGAGATGAAAGAGACATAAGATTAAAACAAACCTTATTTAAGTGTTTGGATGATGATCCGGGAGAACTGTTGCTCAGATTGTCTTTGTCAGGCATTCCTTGTGAACAAATACAACAAAAAAAAATTTGTGATAAATACAAAAGATAAATATTGAGCAGCATCATTTAGTCAAGGCAAGAGTAAAATGTATCGAAGATACAGATTCAGCAGAAGTGATAGTTAAGAAAGAAGATTAAATATAGTGTGTAAAGTCTTCATGGGGCTGCAGGATGTGTGTAATCTTCAGTGATGGGTCCTGAGGGGCTGTGGGGAGCATTGCACACACTACAAAAGCTTTCTCCTTCAGGAACAATAACTCCAGCACATCACTATTTATATACATTGAGAACATCCGACACCTACTGAACTACACACATCAGCATAGAAATCTCAGACAAAAAGAACCGTTTTAAAAGTTTAAAACATGCTAGTTCACTTAAAATGATTTTATTCAGCACCTTATCAGCAAAAAATAAAAATAAAACCCTCTTCTTATCAAGAGCGGATCGCAATGTGCCAAGCTTGATTATGCAGAAGCACAAACGAAGAATAAGAGTTACAGCAGAAGGGAATGAAAGATGCTACTGGTCAAAACTTCAGGGTCAGTAAGTTTTTTATTTTATATAAATTGAGAGTTTTATTAAGCAAAGCATGCATTAAATTGATTAATGTGACTGTAAAGACACGTATAATGTTGCAAAAGATTTCTATTTCAAATAAATGCTGTTCTTTTGAACTTTCCATTCATCAAAGAATCCTGAAAAAAAAAATTTATCAACAAAAATCTTAAGCAGCACAACTGTTTTCAACATTGATAGTGATCAGAAATGTTTCTTGAGCAGCAAATTAGCATATTATTATAATTTCTGAAAGATCTGAAGACTGGAGTAATGATGCTGATAATGTAGCTTTGAACACAGGAATAAATTACATTTTAAGATATATTCAAATACAAAACAGTTATTTAAATTGGAATAATATTTCACAATATTACCGTTTTTTTCTGTATTTTTTGATAATAAATAAATGCAGCTTTGGTGAGAATAAGAGACATGAAAACATGAGAAAATCTTACCGACACCAAACTTTTGGTGTATGTTTTGGTATTGTTCTCACAAAAAGCTATTGTATGACTTCAGAGGACATTTAACAAGCACATACGTTACTGTATATGATACTTTCAATCTGATTTTTGCTTGAATTTTTACAGACCTTCAACACAATATGCTTTAGTTTTATGGGGGGGGGGGAAGAGTTCAGAAATTCGTCAAAACTTATCTTCTGTGCTCCACAGAAGAATGAAAGTCGCACATGTGTGGAACAAAAAATTACAGCAGAATTATCATTGTTGGGTGAACAAAGCCAAGTGTTTGTACTTACTGTCAGCATTTGGGCCGCTCTCCATAACACCATAGGGAGGGACCAGCAGACCAGCCATACACTGACGATAATTCTGAAAGATACAAACACTCCAGTCACATACGAGACGTGGCACAAAGACACTGAAAAGAAACCAAGAAATTAATAAATTACTTAAAATACATTAAAAAAAATAATGTTAACATGAAACTAAATTTGACCCCAATTACTAGGTACGTACTCCTGGTCTTTTCGTGCAAGCTTCATCAGTAATTCCAAATCAGTTATTCCAAAAAATGTTTGTCTTCGCAGACTTTCAGCAAAGCTTTCCTTTTTTTCTTGCTTGACAAATGTTACTTTTTCAGCCCTTCTCTGCTAATCACTTGCTATACAGAAACATTTCTTATGATCCAATCAACTCCTGATGGATCAAATCAAGTCCTGTCCTATTTTTTGGTTGGATATCCCATTTCATTTCAGAACGTGGAGGTAAATGGATTGTGAAAAAACATTTCTTATGGGTAAAAGAGTTGGTCATATATGAATAATATACGCAAACACGCACGAACACACACACACACACACACACACATTTGCTCAGTGATGTAAAAGCTATAAGAGACATCACTAACATGAGCTTTGAGCAACGGCACACATTATTACACACATGAAAAACACCATAAACCTCGTCCCCCAGCTGAGTCTGCTTGCTCTCAAGGTTTTTCTCTTTCGTGCCTAAACATCCAATGAAATTTCTTGCCATAGCCACCTAAAATCTAGTTTAGCTTTAGAGTTGCAGCCCAGAACGATGGACTCATCTGAGCACAAATAAGAAAAGCAGTTCCAGAGGAAGAGTTTGGAGTGTCGTCCGTAATCTCTTTAATCAGCTCTGACTGCAGATCAGAAAGGATTACGCTGGATTAAATCAATATTTCTGAATCAAAGATCAGACGGCACACACAGGTCACACAGAGCTTATGATATACACACACTTAAAACATTTCAAATACTATCACAGGTACCACCTCTTATAGTATACAGTTCACCGGTAGTCTTTCATACTATACGCAATGCATTTTTATACCTTCATCATACATGTCTTCATTAATATAAAAACGCTAACTTCGCAATGTTAAAGATAATAGACTTAAAAAGAATTTAAAAAGAGTGCTTATTACAGAAATATCCATTTAAAAGAATATACTGAAGTGTGAACTGAATGTAACATTTTTGGACCCTTAATTACATGTTAATTCAATTTAAATGAAAATGTATTATTGTTTAAATGTTTATTAAATACTGTACATTTTTGACCCACTTGAGTAGGACTTAAGTACATTTTATATGTAATTTGAGATTTAATTATATTGTCTTTGAAATATGGATACTAAGTGTAATGAGTGTAGAACTGAATACAGACGAGCATTTATAGTAAATTAAAATCTACTTTTATGTCATTTCTATTGAAAATTGTATGTCATGTATTTAAGTATATTTGTAATTACACATTTCAAATAAAGATGCATTTTACTACATTTAATATAAATATAAACTATACATGTAATATTGAATAACACTATAATTCTAATAAAGTCTTTTACATGTGCTTTAGTATATTACTCAACAGTTTAACCCTTTAACTGTCACTCACATTTTTTAACATTTTTTAAGACGTGAAAGTGCACGATCCAAACTTAAATTTGTATAATTCATGAACGAAAACATTTTGTAACATGATATTGATGTACCATTTTCATGGTAATGCAATGTTTGATTTTAAAATGGGTTTCAAGGGATGAATTTTGAGATTTAAAGCTTTCAATTAATATATCATTTCTGATGATTTCTAAAGTGTGATAGAGAAAAAGGCAACAAAGAAGACTTTTTTTGACAAAGGTCAGAACTCCTGTTATGATGTAGATTTTTGAGGTGCACTCTTGTCATAAATTAATCTATTACTTTTCCTACATAATTTTTAACAAAAACATTGGTAAAATATCTATTTAGGAGTCTTAGAACTTTCCAACGATATATAGTTTGTCATGATTAGATTAGGATTTAATTTTAATATAGTGAAGTAAACTTAGGCGTCCCACAGAGGGGACGGGTGACAGTTAAAGGGTTAAAATGTGCACTTCTTTAAAGCATGACAACAGATAAGTAACAATGAGTCAGAGTTGGGATCCCTGTGCAGCTTTATTAATAAGTACTCAAAAACTAATAGGTAGAGTTCAATCACCCGTGAAATGGTAATGGTAATGTGACCCATGGAATTAGGAAGGTCAGTGACGAAATCTATGGCAATGTGTGACCAAGGGCGTTGTGGGACCGGTAATGGTTGTAGCAGTCCAGCAGTTAGTTGTCGGGAAGATTTAGAGATATTACAGGTAGGGCAGTCATGAATGAAGGTGATAGTATCTGATTGTAAAGTGGGCCACCAGAAGCAACTGGAAAGAAATTGGATGGTGTCTGCGATACCGGGATGGCCGGAGCTGGGGGAAGAGTGGACCCATTGAATGACCTGTTGAATGAATGAATCGTTCCTTCAGATGTTGAAAGGCCTTTAAGGCTGCCGGAGACCAGGATAAGTGTTGCGTGCCTCCCCCCCCACCCCCACCCTTGCTGCAATAGTGCTGAAATTCTTGATAAAGCGTCTGTAGAATTTAGCGAACCCCTGTAGTTCCTTGATTGAGGAGGGCTGAGGCCACTTCAGTACTGCCTGAATCCACAGCGACTCCCTCTGAGCTGATGATGTAGCCGAGGAAGGAGACAGCAGGCTGATGAAATTCACACTTTGCTTTGGCGTACAATTGATGTGATATCAGACGTTGCAGTACAGATCTTACATGTTGGACATGAGCATCAAAGGAATATAATGCAATATAAACTATGACCCATCGATTTAGCAAGTCTCGGAACACGTCGTTGATGAAGGCTTGGAAGACTGAAGAACTACTAACCAGCCCGAACGGCATAACCAAGTATTCATAGTGCCTTGATGTGGTGGAGAATGCCATTTTCCATTTGTCACCCTCACGGATTCGAATGAGATTGTATGCACTGCGGAGGTTGAGCTTGGTGAAATACTTGGCGGTGCGGAGCTGTTCAAGGGCTGCTGGAACCAGAGAAAACGGGTAATGGAACTCGATGCAAGGACATTGCATATGAAGAAAAACCCGGCAGAAGCCGGAGAGGTAGAAGGTCGGATGAAACCCTTAGCCAGCTCCTCTTCAATGTAAGATTTCATGGGTTCTGATTCCAGTTGTGATAATGGAAAGACTCTGCCCTTAGGAGGTGTTGTGCTGGGTAGGAGATCAATGGCGCAGTCACTAGAGCGATGAGGTGGAAGTTGAGAAGCCTTATTCTTACTGAAAGCCTCGGTCAGGTCGTTATATTCTGGTGGGAGACTGGGAATGGAAGAGGGTTCCAATAGAACAGCGCCAACGTGCAGTTTTTGGGGAATAGTTTGAACACACTGTTGGAGACAGCAGTCGAACCACTGGATTATCTGTTTCTCAGTCCATGAAATTTGTGGATCATGCATTTGTAGCCAGGGAAGTCCAAGAATCACAGGGTTCTGAGGTAACTGAACGAGGAATAGACGAATGGACTCTGCACTTAGGAGAGCCATCGAATTTCTCAGGAAAAGCCAGGCGAGGACTGGCCGTGGCGGAGGTTGATGTGGAAGTAGTCGGTAAAGGATTAGGAGGCAGTGTGCTCGTGTCAGACGAAGGGAGACGGAAGGATTGCAGTAAAATGAAATGTTAGCCACAGCAAAACAAGACTCCACAATGAGTGAGAGATTGAGAGCTGCTTAAATAAGTCCCGGGAATGAGGTGCAGGTGTGCAGGTAATCAGTCCCACACACAGCGTTGTGGGAATTGAAGTCCGGAGAATGGTCAGTACTCAGGTGACGGAGCCCTCTGGTGGTGATCGGAGGGAGCCACAGAGGCTTGATTTGTGACAAGATCATTAAAACATAATGATTTAAAATGTACTTTAAAACGTTTTTGACATTATTACAAAGTGCAGTATAAAAAGTGCACCTATAGTGTATTTAATGAAATAAAAGGCCACTATAGTGAACTTAAAGAGATGTTTTCATTAATTTTATATTTGCAAGTATTTTTTAATGTACTTTTAAAACATGATAGGTACATTAAAAGAGCACATTCAACACAATTAAGCACACTTCTTTTCCACAAAGGATAAAACATTTCACCAAATTTGGGTTTGAAAGGATCTAATTTAGTCATGTTTCCAGTGTTCTACAATAGCAAGTTATTAAGAAATATTACTGTATTTGTCGTTTTTTTTCCTTTCTTGAATATATATATTTTTTCTTTAAAAAATATGTTGCAGAAAATAGGATGATAATAAGAGAGCACACAGTCGAGGTTCCTCAACATTTCAATTAACATCTATAACTGACATCAAATTCTACAGACAGATGGACAGATAGGGCCGTTGGGCGAGGCACTTAACCTTGGATTTCTCTGGAGGAGAACACTTTATACTGCTTTGGACAAAAAGCATCTGCTAATTGTAGAGACACAAGAGAGATTAGTGCCCAATTAGTGCAGAAAGTCCAGCTCGTCCTGCTCGTCCATAATGTATTTAAGATCCCACCACATGCAGAGGTTTCACACATCCCCAAAGACCATATTCAATATGTCAATACATTTAATTAATATCTGTTTTGATCCATCAAACCTAATACAGAACTGAAGATGTTATACATTACTGTCTCTTTATAAAGGATTCAGAATTGAGAACATGCAATAAAACACAGCAGCTATTGAGTTGATAAATATCATTATATAGACAAAACGTGACAGAATAAGCTGGTTTTATCACTCTCAAAGCTGAAAGTTTTAGTAATGGGAGGTGCCAATAAATGAAGCTCAGTGACTAATGACATAGAGACGGCCTGAGCCATTAACCAGGACACCTGGGACAGTTAATGTGGCCTTTCTGTGCCACAGATGTGAGTGTCTGGCTCTCTGGGGAGTGGACATCTCTCTGAGAGAGGACAAGTCATTATCTCTGACTGATGCATCCCATAAATCACACAAACCGAACCTTATATGTCATTATGTATCGATAAATAACACAACACTGAACACAGCAGTCAGAGGGTGAGTGCACACGATGGGCCCCAAAATCTGTATGGACACTTAAAGGGACAGTTCACCCAAAAATGAAATTTTCATCACCATTTTCTCAGAATATATCTCACAGACTGATATGAGGAAAAATGATTACAGATTTTCATGCAACAACATTCAGACATGTCAAATTGTGCCTTCAGAGTCCAAATGCTTCTTGAGGCCATGTTCTAAAATATTATGTACTGTATGGCAATTAGCAATCTCATGTGACGTGTCAAACCCCAATCACAATCAGCAATCCCTTGTGAAAACAAAGTGCACTTAATTTTATGGAAAGTACACTTGTTGTGTTCTTCTAATCTTAATATTACATTTTTACAAAAACTGTATTTGCAGATAATGTAATATGGATTAAATAAAAGGCCACTTAAAAGTGTACTTAAAACAACACACTCTCATGATTGATTCTTTTAACACACTTTTAAAAAGTGCACTTTCTAATACTGTCAAATTAAAAGTTAAACTTTAAAGTACATTTTACATTTATCATAAATGCTTGTCAGTACATTCAGCAGTATTTTAACCATATTTCAAAGACAATATAAATAACTATTAAGTAATTATGTACTTTAGTCATACTTAAGTGGGTCCAGATAAGTGCATTTAACATAATTTAAACAATAATACATTTTAATTTAATTGCAATTAACATGCAGTTAAGTGTGTGAAAACATTCCATTCAGTTTGCACTTAACTTTTCATAAGGGATAACATGGTGAAATGACTCTAGCGTTAAAATAAATGTATTTTCCAGTCATCTAACAGGCATTTCTTTATCTCTGGAAAGGAACCACTCACGTTATACAGCTCCAGTACATCTGACAGTTCAGTGCAGAGCGCTAATTGGAAATGACTCTGCCTCTGTCATGTTTCTATTGTATTTGTAATGATTTATCTTTGTATGGTAATCAGTCGAACGGCACAAAGCTCTCCTGAGGAGAATTATATTTAATGATGATAAAGACAGCTGACAGTATGTAAAGCTCATTATTCCACTGGTCGTCAAATGGGCTCCTGAATAGTTGTGTGAATGCAGCAGTGTTGACAGGCCCACAAAAAATGTCACATTTCTGTACCAATTTTATGGAATATATGAAGAATTTTCTATACTGTACTTTAAACCTGGTTAAATGGAACTGAGAGTACTATATGCTTATCAAATTAGCCAAAATATTCAGCATTATAAATACACAAGTGGCGAGAGAGATGTGTATAGAATTGTGAATGACTGTAAAACTCCAGTGTTTTTTGCAGATACAGATTGTGTGCTGAAGTACACAAGCACCGGCACAAGGTCAGAGGTTATAATTCCAGCAAGTACAGATTCTTCAAAACCACAACAGACAGTTTTTTAGGTCAGAGCCATAGACTAGTGGGTGTCGCTCCAACGTGTGGTACAACTGTCTCTTCTGCTACTGTCCTGTGCTTTAAAGTTGAAAAAGCCTAAACATGTAATTAAAATGTCTTTTAGGACTGATGAGCTGAACATGGGGCGCTATTATGACTTTAGCAGTTTCCATGGTGATTTTTTTGGAGAGAATCTTTCTGAAGCAGTCTGTATCTTCACATGTGTTAAGTTCTGTATGAGGCGGGTGATAAAGGTTATTAGAGTGTCGTGTCATGCAGAGTCAACTATAAGTAAGCTATTCAAAGGATGAGTTCTTATAAAGAATGTAACTTTTTTTTTTTTTTATTTGATTAGGCACTCCTGCATAGCGGAACAAACCTTTACATGAACATTAAATCCTTATAGATGTTTTAATATACAGTATATGAACGTACTGTATAGTAGAATAACGTAGACTATAAAGATTTCATTGGATTATTGTATTTATGAGTGCAGAATGAAAGTTCAACTCCATTCACTAATTTTTAGCTTAATGCATTACACATCACAATTAAGAAACACAAACATTTAAAGGGATAGTGGTACATCAAATGAAAATGTATGTTTATCTGCTTACCCCCAGGGCATCCAAGATGTAGGTGACTTTGTTTCTTCAGTAGAACACAAACAAAGATTTTTAACTCAAACCGTTGCAGTCTGTCAGTCGTATAATGCAAGTGGTTGGGAATCATGGCTTTGAGAGTCAAAAAAACATACACAAACAAAACCAAATGAAACCCTGCGGCTCGTGACGATACATTGATGTGTAAAGACATGAAACGATCGGTCTGTGCAAGAAACTGAACAGTATTTATATAGTTTTTTTACCTCTGATTTACTGCAATGTCCAAACTGTCCTGAGCGCGTTCTCAACAGCCGTCGTGTGACGCATCTTCTTCTTCTTCTTGCTTTACGGATCGTAGCGTTTGTGAATTCACAGTTATGCTTAATTATGATTTTTAAACGGGTTTAATATATCATGCAGCCTTGGAAAACAGTCTAATAATGTGTTTTATGGATTCTCGTCCGTGAAATGCACCACTTCCGGTATTTTGCCGGTTAGTCGACGCAGGCAAAATGAAGTCGAGGATTTTTTTAAATCGAATAGTTGAATAGAATCAACAAATCGCGACAGCCCTACTTATAAGTCTGCGATCTGCCGTAAAGCAAGAAGATGAAGAAGACGAGTCATGCGCCGGCTGAAGAAGAAGACGCGAACGCGCTCAGGACAGTTAGGACATTGCAGTAAATCAGAGGTAAAAAACAATATAAATACTGTTCAGTTTCTTGCACAGACCAATCGTTTCGTGTCTTTACACATCAATGTATCGTCACAAGCCGCAGGGTTTTATCTGGTTTTGTTTGTGTATGTTTTTTTGACTCTCAAATCCGTGATTCCCATTTTACTTACATTATATGACTGACAAACTGCAACGGTTTGAGTTAAAAATCTTCGTTTGTGTTCTACTGAAGAAACAAAGTCACCTACATCTTGGATGCCCTGGGGGTAAGCAGATAAACATCAAATTTTCATTTTTGGGTGAACTATCCCTTTAACATCATGTTTTTGAACCTTGTCACGTTAATGAATGTTAATACTCATTAATACATGGGTTATTTTAGTATGCTTTTTTCATATACACATATACTGAAATCAATATATAAGTTCAGGATCAGTATTTTATTTTTTTATTTAAATTTTAAATTAATACTTTTATTTAGCAAGGATGCAATACATTGATCAAAAGTGACAGTAAATATATTTATATAAAAAAAGGTTTCTATTTCCAACTTTTTTTTCTTTTGAACTTTCTATTCATCAAAGAATCCTGAAAATAATAAATTATATTTTAAAATATATTAAACAGAACAACGTAATTATATTTTATAATTGTAATACTATTTATTTTACATATTAATTCATATTTATAATATAATTGTCATAGTTATGGACTTCTCTTGTTGTGTTTTCATCTAGTTTTTGTCTTCATGCCCATTTTGAGTTTGACCTAGTTTCTGTCTCTCCTTTTGATTAGTTCATTCTGTTCATCTGTGTTAGTTAATTATCTTCATTTGGTCTGTGTATTTAAGTTGCTCCCTTTCAGTTCTTCCTGGTTCGGTATTATTGATGTTGTTTTTCTGTGTGTTCCCTTTGCCTTCATGGATTATCATCTTCTTGGATTCTATTGAACTCTTGTGTAGATGACCTTCGTCTTTGTGTGCCTTTCCTCTACACGATGCGTGAGCGAATACCGGACCACAAAAAAGAAGTTTAGAGGCGTTTGTATCCCCATTTATTAAGTGTTTCTTTTGGTTTTCATATGGATCGCCCCAAATTCCTCTTCCTCTAGGACCACACCAGATGATTCCTGTACATTTCCAATGATACCAGCTACCCGGACGACGCGCTCTGCTTGTTTTACATCACGAGGATCAACACCGCGTGCAGAGCGCAATTGTCCGGAGATGGTCCTCGAGGGGATTTCGCCGCCTTCGTGGAGTGGGTGCTGGTGAGCAATGCCTCGCCATTCACCATCGGTCTCGCCGGCCCCACTCCAGACCCAGAGCCCAGCCAACCATAGACCCGCTGCGCGGAACGTCAGCCAGAGCCCACCTGCAGACGGAGAGCCAAAGCCCGCCGCGACCAAAAAGCCATCGCAAGAAAGAGCGACAGAGCTGAGGATCGCTCCGGAGCCTCACCGATCGTCTGACCAGGTGCAAGAGCCGGCAACAACACACGCGGCGGTGGATGAAACAGTGGAGAGCGAAAGCGCGGAGGAAAGCCCCTCCCACTGTTCCACCGCTGAGGGTGAGCTAAGGCAGGACTCTGAGGATTTGATAGACTTTTATTCAGTAATCCCCAGTTTTCCATCTTCTTCTGAAATATCTGCCTGTCCTGTTATGGCCAATGAGGCCGTTTATGAACTCCCTGTATATCCTGAAACGACCATGGAGGTCGTTCCCCTTTCTGTGACACTCCCTGTCATGGGTGTCGCCATTTGGTGTGTGTGGGCAGCACACACCATCCCTGAACCCTCGGACTGCTCAAAATTCCCTCCCTTCAGCTCCACCTCTTCACCAGTCTTCACCATCGCCTCCGCTGTCCACCCTCAGCCCCTCAGCCCTCCATCTGTGATGTGGGTTCGCCGCGGGTCTGCCAGTTTCCATCGGCGTCGTGGCTGGAGGATCCCTTGTCTCCACCTCCAGCCTCTGAGTCCCAGACTCCACCTCGGCCAGTTGACCCAGCGGCTTCACCATGGATCCTAGCTCCCTCCTCTCCGCCGTGGCCCGTCAGTCTACCAGCTCCACCGGGCTCCCTCGTCCCTCCGGCTCCGCCTTGGTCAGTCGTCGACCCACCATCACCTCAGGACTGCACTCCTCCAGCTGCACCTCATCGATCCATCCCACAGCCTCCGTTGGGCTCCTCCCTCCCTCCAGCTCCACCTTGGTCCTCGGTCGCTCTGGCTCCACCGCGCGGCCTTCCATCTGCTCCGCCTTGGCCCTCCGGATCCTCCCCATCGCCCTGGCTCTACGGCTCTCCGTCTCCGCCCCGGGCTCCGCTCCCACCTGCTCCACCACTGTCAGTCATCCCCCTGGAGTCATCAGCCCTTCCTCCACCATGGCTCCTCCCTCCATCGGCTCCACCGTGGGCCATCATGTTGGCTGCGGACCTGGCTCCTCCTCCTGCTCCAAGTCCCTCCTGTCTCCGTCCTGGCTCCTCCCTCCATCTGATCCG
>NW_015655567.1:153802-167108 GCF_001515625.1 Sinocyclocheilus rhinocerous | reverse complement strand
CCCCCTCTCCGCCGTGGCCCGTCAGTCTACCAGCTCCACCGGGCTCCCTCGTCCCTCCGGCTCCGCCTTGGTCAGTCGTCGACCCACCATCACCTCAGGACTGCACTCCTCCAGCTGCACCTCATCGATCCATCCCACAGCCTCCGTTGGGCTCCTCCCTCCCTCCAGCTCCACCTTGGTCCTCGGTCGCTCTGGCTCCACCGCGCGGCCTTCCATCTGCTCCGCCTTGGCCCTCCGGATCCTCCCTCCATCTGATCCGCCATGGTCCTTCCTGATTCCTCCTTGGTTCCTCCCTCCGTCAGATCCTCCCTGGTCCCTTCTGTTTCCTCCCTGGCTTCTCCCTCCATCGTCGCCACCCTGGTCATCTGCCTGCCTCTCTTCCTGCCCTTCGCCATTGCCTCGTCCTCCTCCCAAACCCCCTCCCTCCCTCCTTTGTTCGTCCTGCTATGGCGACAGAGCTGGGGACCAGGAGGAGTTCATATGGAGGTTGCGCCTTCCGGAAGGGGGGAGTACTGTCACAGGTATGGACTTCTTTTGTTGTGTTTTCATTTAGTTTTTGTCTTCATGCCCATTTTGAGTTTGACCTAGTTTCTGTCTCTCCTTTTGATTAGTTCATTCTGTTCACCTGTGTTAATTATCTTCGTTTGGTCTGTGTATTTAAGTTGCTCCCTTTCAGTTCTTTCTGGTCCGGTATTGTTGATATTTTGCTGCGTGTTCCCTTTGCTTTCATGGATTATCATCTTGGATTCTATTAAACTCTTGTGTAGATGACCTTCGTCTTCATGTGCCTTTCCTCTACACATAGCATTACAATAATATTTCTAATATTATTATTTTACATATATATATATATATATATATAATGTTCATTTTGTTTCAAGTAACAAAATTGTTATTATGCTTTTAGTTTTAGTTTAGTTAACCCTGCATGTATGCTTACCAGTTGAATCATATATGATATACACTAAACTTTAATGACCTAAATTATGTACAAACAGCAACAGAACACGACAAATTACCCATCATCCCCTGGGGCTTTAGTGGGGTGCTGTGACTGGAGGAGACATGACAGCCCACAGGTGCTTAGTGGAGGCTGATATACAATTACACAGTCAGATGCACAAACACACAAACAGCACAGACAAAAATCACATATCTATACAGTGTTTCTACAGCCCTAAATACAAAACAAAAATCCTTATAATTAGATCACTGTGACTGTGCAGTGCTGTCAATTTAAAGGAGCAGCCTGATGCTCAAGACAGTAATGAGTTCAATTCAAATTGAGTTTCCAATAGCGGGAAGACCCAGACTCTCAATACGCACAATACACACACACACACACACACACACACACAGCTGGAAGGAGACAATAATGTATGTGAAATACAGTATATACAGTGGGTACGGAAAGTATTCAGACCCCCTTACATTTTTCACTCTTTGTTATATTGCAGCCATTTGTTAAAATCATTTAAGTTAATTTTTTTTCCTCATTAATGTACACACAGCACCCCATATTGACAGAAAAACACAGATTTGTTGACATTTTTGCAGATTTATTCAAAAAGAAAAACTGAAATATCACATGGTCCTAAGTATTCAGACCCTTTGCTGTGACACTCATATATTTAACTCAGGTGCTGTCCATTTGTTCTGATCATCCTTGAGATGGTTCTACACCTTCGTTTGAGTCCAGCTGTGTTTGATTATACTGATTGGACTTGATTAGGAAAGCCACACACCTGTCTATATAAGACCTTACAGCTCACAGTGCATGTCAGAGCAAATGAGAATCATGAGGTCAAAGGAACTGCCTGAAGAGCTCAGAGACAGAATTGTGGCAAGGCACAGATCTGGCCAAGGTTACAAAAAAATTTCTGCTGCACTTAAGGTTCCTAAGAGCACAGTGGCCTCCATAATCCTTAAATGGAAGACGTTTGGGATGACCAGAACCCTTCCTAGAGCTGGCCGTCCGGCCAAACTGAGCTATTGGGGGAGAAGAGCCTTGGTGAGAGAGGTAAAGAAGAACCCAAAGATCACTGTGGCTGAGCTCCAGAGATGCAGTCGGGAGATGGGAGAAAGTTGTAGAAAGTCAACCATCACTGCAGCCCTCCACCAGTCGGGGCTTTATGGCAGAGTGGCCCGACGGAAGCCTCTCCTCAGTGCAAGACACATGAAAGCCCGCATGGAGTTTGCTAAAAAACACCTGAAGGACTCCAAGATGGTGAGAAATAAGATTCTCTGGTCTGATGAGACCAAGATAGAACTTTTTGGCCTTAATTCTAAGTGGTATGTGTGGAGAAAACCAGGCACCTGTCCAATACAGTCCCAACAGTGAAGCATGGTGGTGGCAGCATCATGCTGTGGGGGTGTTTTTCAGCTGCAGGGACAGGACGACTGGTTGCAATCGAGGGAAAGATGAATGCGGCCAAGTACAGGGATATCCTGGATGAAAACCTTCTCCAGAGTGCTCAGGACCTCAGACTGGGCCGAAGGTTTACCTTCCAACAAGACAATGACCCTAAGCACACAGCTAAAATAATGAAGGAGTGGCTTCACAACAACTCTGTTACTGTTCTTGAATGGCCCAGCCAGATCCCTGACTTAAACCCAATTGAGCATCTCTGGAGAGACCTAAAAATGGCTGTCCACCAACGTTTACCATCCAACCTGATAGAACTGGAGAGGATCTGCAAGGAGGAATGGCGGAGGATCCCCAAATCCAGGTGTGAAAAACTTGTTGCATCTTTCCCAAAAAGACTCATGGCTGTATTAGATCAAATGGGTGCTTCTACTAAATACTGAGCATTTTTCAGTTTTTCTTTTTTAATAAATCTGCAAAAATGTCAACAATTCTGTTTTTTCTGTCAATATGGGGTGCTGTGTGTACATTAATGAGGAAAAAAAATTAACTTAAATGATTTTAGCAAATGGCTGCAATATAACAAAGAGTGAAAAATTTAAGGGGGTCTGAATACTTTCCGTACCCACTGTAAATATCACCCAAATATGGCCACTCACTCGAACATATGATGGGACAATAAATACAAGCACACACACACACATACACATACACAGCTGATATACAGATGTGCACATGTGTGCTGTGCAGAGTGATATTGAATGTGGCAGGATTTGTTTCTTTTTTTTCTGTTGCAGGCATCCAACCTGAGCAGAGTAATGAGTAATGAAGCGTGCATGCTCAGGGTGTGTGAATATCTCAAGCAAACTCTTACATAACCCACCTCTACACTTAGAAGCCTCTGAAAATCACATCTCTGAACAGACAGAAAACAACAAGACATTAAACTCACCAGGTCAGCCAAAACAGATCAAGAATAGACCTGAGTGATCTAGATATGAAAATATCAATATTTCTATGATATTCAACATATAACCAAGAAATATATTTTATTTAATCAATTAAAACTGCACTTTACCATTTAAAAGTTTGGGGTCAGTAAATTATATATTTTTAAAGAAATTAATTATTTTATTCAGCAGGGATGCATTAAACTGATCAAAAATAACAGTGGACATTTATAATGTTACAAAAGATTTTTATTTAAAATCAGTGCTGTTCTTGAGAACTTTCTATTCAAGAATCTTGAAAGAAATGTAGCACGGATTTCACAAAAATATTCGTCAGCACAACAGTTTTCAACACTGATAATAATCAGAAATGTTTCTTGAACAGTAAATCAGCATATTAGAATGATTTCTGAAGGATCACGTGACACTGAAGACTGGAGTAATGATGCTGAAAATTCAGCTTTGATCACGGCAATCAATTACATTTTAAAAAATCTTACAGTAGAAAATTACTTCATTTAAATTGCACAAATATTTCACAATATTACCTTTTTTATGGTTGCACTTTATGTTTACAGTATGTGCACTTACGTGGACATACAGTGTACTTACCTAAGAAAGTACTGGGTAATATAAGGTAACTACTTTGTTTTAAAGGTAGATTCAGGGTTAGTACCTTATTACCCAGTTATTGTAATTACTATAAGTAAGCATGTACATGCAGAATAGAACTGTAAAATAAAGTGCTACTGTATTTACTGTATTTTTGATCAAATAAATGCCTTGGTGAACATAAGAGACTTCTATCAAAAACTTTAGAAAAATCTTACCAAACTCAAACTTTTTAATGGTAGGGTACATTAAAGCTGAAATACATGAATGTTTAAAAGCTACAAAACTCTCATTTTGATTTAATGGGATCTTTCAGCAAAAAAGTCTCCATTTTCATCTCCGAATGAGAATGAGATTTTAAAGAGATCACATATGATGTGTCTTTGCTTTGGGAAGTGGCATTTCTTGCTATAGGTCTTCTGCACTGAGTCAGTTTCTCAAGAGTTTTGCTCATCTTGAAGAGCCTGTTCTCCCCTCACACAGAAACACTGAGGTTAGTTTTGGGAGTGTAATGAAACCTCACATTCGATAATCGCCTCATTAGTGCTTTTACTATAAACTCAAGTCGATTACATCTCTATTAATGCAGAAAACCAATATATCAACAGGAAATAAAAGCACTCCTTACTTAAATAAGCCATTGTGGAGGTTACGCAAAAAAGAAAAGAAAAAGTTTATGAAAGACCATCTGTGAGATCTTTGCCACCCTGACAGTAACATACAGATCTAATAAGAGTGTCCATCGCCATGACAACAGTAGCCTGCTTCATGCACTGAGATAATTAGAGTTTGTCTTTGGAGTTTTTTTGACTGTAAAGATGGAGTGTTTCCAGCATCAGCGGGGCATCAGACCATTAACAGACAGTGTCTATGATTAACTGCATGCTGGAAAATAACAATGTACTGTATTCAGCAGCCCAACTCTTTGATTTGTTTTTCCAACCAATAAAACCTCAAATTAATAATTTTCATTTTAAATGTAATGTCTTATCGCTGCTAAGTTATTTCTGTGCCACTAGCAATGCCAAAGGAAATTCCCAAAATAAATGTACTTTCTGAATGAGAAAACATATTATAATTAATTTAGAATTCATGTTGTGTAATAAAAGTTTTACAGAGAATTAAATTGGTTGAAGGTCTGCACTAAAGGTCTGCGCTGTACTACAATATATGCTGCCATATCTGAACATGAATAGGTTTGCAATTTACATGACAGAGACAAACTGAAATTATGTTTAAACTTAAGCATTTCATGAAATTATGGTACAAAATGAGTGCTTAATTTGTCCTAACATCATTGCGAAAATTATTTGTGACAAATAGCTTGCAATGAGTTTGCATCAAATTTTGTTTTTGAAGGTGAGAGAGAGCACTGTACATTCACTCCCCCCACCTACAATCCCTGCCGGTACAAGACTCGAACCCGCAACCTTGGGTTACGAGTCTGACTTTCTAACCATTAGGCCACGACTTCTCACAGGGCCAAATTTCCCTAAATGTTACTATTTGTTTCTGAACATTCACAGAACATCCAAAGTAATGTTTGATTAATGATAAAATAGAATGACCCCTTACTGTTCATATAACCAAGAAAATTATTTATTTTTTTTAACATATTTTAAAAACTTTGAACGTTCAGAGAATATTCAGAAATAGCATTTTCATAATGTTAGCTAAACGTTCTCATAACATATTTTTTGTAAGCTGGGATTGTGTTGTTTTAGGGTTAAAGGAAACATATGCATAATATCCAGTCAGAAAATTATCAGTGGATTTTCCGTTTCGCTACTGATTTTTTTTTTTTCTAACAGTGCAGACAGCAATATGAAAGAACTGTGTTAAATTGTCTCTCTTTCATGCTTGACATACAATTGCGTCTCGTAATTGCGCTTCACTGCACTTTTTTTCGCTGAACACATTCATTACATAATTCACATACAGATATTCTCAGCATAACCTATTCTCCTCTCACAAGACCTCACCTCATTAAAAGCAAACACACACTTCAAACGTCAGTATCACACACACACACACACACACACACACCTCCAAACGTGCACATGCATGCAGTCCACTGTCCTAAACCTGTGAGTGCAGAAAGTTACACATGGCGTCCTGAGATAAAATCAAAGAAAAATCAAGCACACATCAGAGTCACAGAATAAAAACCACAAATAAAGAAAAGCAGATCAAGTGAGCGCTCAGACACTTACCTACAGTAGTGAGCGATCCATGAGTGACAGACTGAAGCAGTCAGTGCGACTCTATCTTTCTTTTCTCACTTTAGCTATCAGTGTCTAATACAGAGAGCTCTATACGACAGCTCAAGCATGCTGTAGTGTGCGCACGTGTGTGTGTGTAGGGCTGAACGGGCAGCTGACCCCCCCCCCACACACACACCCCTTTGAGAGCGGAGTGGTTGCTAGGCGATTTGAGTACTCCAATCATCATGGTCTGATGACTACTGACTGCACATGCACACATACACACAAACATACGTGTGTAAAATCAGATTTTTGTTCAAAAGGGTTCAAGGTCTATTAATAATAATTACTAAATAAGTATGAATTTATTCTAATACTGAAGAAGAACCTTCACACAATGGAACACTTAAAAACAAATATATTCGCAGCCTAACGTGCTTAAAATTGTGTTTGTTTCTTCAGGCATGTTAAAGGTAACACGACTTCATTTAATAATTCAGCATTTTCAAGAAGATGGACACATCAAGCGAGAGTACTCTACCATCTGGACTGATGTATAATATATGAGACACTAACTCAATCAGAAAAATATCAATAAAATCTTTTTAAAATCATTTCAAAATCAGCTCTAAATCAAAATCAATCCAGTGGCGCAAAACCTATGACCAAACATTTATACAGGGGAGACTGGGGCTAGTTGTCTCACTTTTCTCAAGTGAAAATTTCTCAGGGCAAGTCTATTTCTGAAAGTCATTTTCTTTATTGACACAAAACTCTGACTACAAAACAGCTGAATATTTCCATTGCCCTAGGAAAAATTAAAAAACAGTGAGGCATGCTGACACACCCTACGTTATCACAATGGGAACTCGCTATTTATTACACTGATTTGAGAAGAATACATTCGTTTGAAACATGAAATTCTATATAAAATAAAACAAAGCCAACTTTCACAACATATCTGTATTTTATAAGCTGTTTATTATACATACCAAAAAGGAACCTCAAGGTTGTAAATGTGTGAAATTGTATAGGGCCCCATTCCTGTATTTTGCCTGGGGCCCCCAAATCACTAAATCCGCCCCTGCATACCAAATGTGACTTGCACTCTCTTGTGAAGACGAAGTACACTTTAGCATACTTTTAAAAAGATTTCTTAAGGAAATAATATACTTAAGTGAATATACAATTAATTGTATGTTAATTGCAATGAAATGAAAATGTTCTAATTAAAAAATGTATTAAATGTAATCAGCTGAACTTTTTGTGTTCTTTTTGTGCTTTTTTGTGCTTTTTTAAGTGCTTTTTGACCCACTCAAGTACAACTTAAGTACATGTAATTTCATAATCACTTCTATTGTCATTGAAATATGGCTAAAGTACTGCTGAATGTCCTGACAAGCATTTATGGTAAACTAAATTATACTTTAATGTCATTTTTAATTAAACTTGTTCGTCATGTATTTATATATATGTAATTACACATTTGTAATGATGAAGTTGCAATTAAGTACATTAAAAATACATTAACTTTTAATGTAATATCAAATAACTCACTACAGTTAAAACTATTTCAACAATTTTTAAAGGTGTACTTAAGTGTGTTAAGAAACAGTCATGAAAATGTCTCTCTTCAAATACACTTAAGTATCCTTTTATTTCATTAATATTATATTATCTGCAAGAATTTGTTTTAAGTATACTTTTAAATTTGAAGTAAACTTATTTTGAAGTGCACATTCAGTACAATTAAGTGTACTTCTTTTTTCACATGCGCTGACCATGGCATTTACCACTCTGTAAAACATTGCAACATATAATCATTGCTGTTAATAGTGTTCAAGGTTTGTTTGAATACGTCATTAACTAACTGCGTGATTTTTACTGTACATTTCCGTTATATGGACATCACCTCAACATAATCACCACTGATAAGTTACTCCTAAATATAATGTTGAAACTTTTAATTTTCTGTGAAGCTGCTTTGCAACAATTTGTATCGTGAAAAGTACTATACAAATAAACGTGAATTGAAGTTAAAATGAATTAAAACAGACCCCTATGTGTTTGGTGATCTGCTTTCTGTCTTCAGCAGAACTGTGATTATTAGACTGAATGAGAGACACAGAGATGCTCTTTCACACTGAGGCTGAACTTTCAGCAGCATCATTACAGTAAGAGGAGATGTTTGCTCTTATTGCAAGTCATCAGAGCACCTGTTAGCGTCGCTCTGGATGACTGCAATCGCCTGGCCATGTGCGCTGATGAGACAGTGAAATCAGACACACCTGCTCTCCATCACAGACAATCAAAGGACTGGACAAATGTACCATCCGTGACCCAGTGAGTCATTCATCCTGGACATTCATTACCGTTCACAGTTTCATCTTCTTCAGCTATGGAAGTCAATGGCAGCCCACAGGACCATTTGAGGGAAAGTTATGAAAACTGGCACACAGATAGAGGACAGTCTCAACATTATCCACAGCAAATTTGGAGTATCTAACTCAAACTCTCTAGCGCCACCAACTGTCAAAGCTACACTCATGTTTATGGTAATAACTTTTGAAGTGGAAGGGCTAGAAACAGAATTCCTCTTTTTTCTTCTTTTCTTCGGTCGAGAGCATGAGGAACATGTAAGGATATAACTCTGCGACATTTTGGGATATTGTGTTTGACCATAAATCAGACTGGTCTGGTTCCGAGTTGAACGGTAGCCAATTTTCCCATGTTAGTAATTTTTGGTGTTAGCCATTTTGAATTTTGTAGCAAAGTGCTATATTTTAGGACTGCATTTGTGTATCACAAAGAAACTTGATTTATGTCTTTGGCACCATGCCCTGAAGCAACCTATGAAGTTTTAGGCTGGCGCCACCGAGTGGTCACAATATATAATAACATTTACATAATCCAAATTTACATAATTTTACAGAATCCAACACCAAGTCTTTCAAAAATCGGCCATTTTGTCTGTTGGCCATCTCTGCCATCATCAGAGAAGGAATGCCATTTCAGAGCGGAAGTAAATGTTCAGATTTTGATTAAAGATTACCAAGACGAACTATTTTTTTTTTTTTTTTTTTCAGTGGATTAAAGGGGTCATGACATGGGTTTTTTGGTTTGTTTTATTATGTTCCCTTAGGTGTAAGTATAATATTACTATAGTTTTTTTGGACGAAAAACTTTAAAAATGTAGTGATTTATGAAATTTTTCCACCCCGTTTCTCATCCTCTGACTCAAACAGTCGGTTTTGGGGGGTTTTCCCCTTTAAGAGTTCAGTGTAACCGCCCACTGTTATGATTGGCTAACATCAGTGCCTATGCATGTACTTAGGCCAGCATCATACTGCGATTTGTTCTCAAAACAGTCATCCGTGAAATGTAGTGAACACACGTGTAAATTAACACTGTAAACTGAATCCATTTTTATCAACTAACAATTATTATTATTATTATTAAGTAAAATATTATATTAATATTATTACATTAAAGGGGTCATGACATGGGTTTTTTGGTTTGTTTTATTATGTTCCCTTAGGTGTAAGTATAATATTACTATAGTTTTTTGGACGAAAAACTTTTTAAAATGTAGTTATTTATGACCTTTTTCCACCCTGTTACTCAAACAGTCGGTTTTGGGGGGTTTTCCCCTTTAAGAGTTCAGTGTAACCGCCCACTTTTATGATTGGCTAACATCTTTTAACAAGGGGCCTGAACATGACAAGACTGTGGCTCTGTCCCAAATGGCACCCTAAACCCTCGTGGTCTTCCTCTGAGTCCGCACTTTCGTGACGTAATGCCGCTTTGATTTAACGGACAGGTGCACGCGGCGGCCATTGTAAGTCCGTAAAACCGCAAGTGCACATGAAGTGTTCCATTTGGGACAGGGCCTATGAAAACAATATGCAAGTAAACTAAGTAAAAACTCTGTGATTATTCATTATGAATTAAACTGCAATTAATGTTTTCAAAAGTAGTTTTTACATGAAATACATTACTTACAGTTATAATAGTCAGCACGGCCTGATCTTTGAGCAAAAGTGTTCTGGTAAAGCCAGCATCATACTGCGATTTGTTCTCAAAACAGTCATCCATGAAATGTAGTGAACACACACGTAAATTAACACTGACGTTACTGGGACGTTTGTGAAAAATAAACTGAATCCATTTTTCCCTGATGTCTGGATCCTTCGGCAGCGTATTCAAACATGTTGTTTTTCCACAGCCAGGAACGGCACATCTGCGTGGCATTGCAATCTTATTGTAAACAGCTACTTCTTCAGACCCTCTCTTTGCACGTTGACTAAAAACCTGTGGGTGTGACAACGATGTGATGATGCAAAATTAGGTGTAGTTGTCTTGCACTGGAGGCGGTCATATGCAAATGACTGGTGCTAGGTGACGTCACCTTGCCCCATAGGATCCACAACGAGCCGTATTTGGAGCTTGATTAAATAAATGCTTCGTTTATAATGGGGAGGACGTCTTAAGCTATGAAACTTGCAGGAAGTTTTAATGGTACAAAGACCTCTTATATGCCAGAAGATCAAGGCAAATTTGGTTTCTCATGTCATCACCCCTTTAAAAAAAAGAAAAAATCTAATCTGGGTTACTTAAAATGGAAGTGAATGGGACAAGTTTGTTAACATCAAAATGCTTCGTGTTTCAGAACTATAGCCACAAGATGTAAACAATATGCATGTTAACATGATTTTAGTGAGAGGAATTGCTTACAAACCTTAGCTCTGTAAAAATGATATGTAGTTTTTGTTGACAACAGAAAGCCATTGACCCTAAAAATGACTGTAAAAATGACAAGAACCACTTTATAACTCAAGTACAGGTTTTAAAAGAAAAGCTAATTTGAGTACTTTTATAAAACTATAAGCTTTATATTTCTGCTTTCACTTAAAAAAAAATGGCCCCATTCACTTCCATTGTAAGTGCCTTATCGTAAGCTTTATTTTTGCTTTTCTTTAAAGATACGAAGGCATGTATCAAAATTATTATGACCCATATTTTAGTATTTTTTGTAGTTTTCCATTCATTTTTCCAAAAGGGAAAAATCTTTGTTAAAGCATTATAAGCCATGAACCAAACCAACCAGCTACAAGGTGAATTACAACATTACAAACTTTTATTTGAAGCAAAAAAGTATTTGACTGTCTAGTAAACTGTGTAATTAACGTATTTAGTGAGGGAAAGAACTACAATCCCATGAAGCATTGCAAATGACATTAAGCAAATTAAAAATGATGGAGAAATATTAATAAACTATAAATATAAACTATAATAAAATATGAATAAACTATTAATTTAAAGTTGTTGGTTCTATCTATAGAAACAATAAAAGTTAAGTTAATTGCAAAATATGCTTCTATATACAAATATTTAAGTATTTTGAGAGCATAAGGAGACACGGTGCTTCATGTGAGTGGGCGGAGCATCTCTTTTTACATGCTTTGCTTGCTGTGACTCTCTGATTGGTGGAATTTTCTGTTCAGCATCATGGGTAATGTAGTTTCTCACCACAAATTCCACTTTTAAACGTGAATATTTTAAAAATCAATTGAATGAATGCGAGCAGATGTGTTCAACAAAAGCATATACAATCGATTAACAACCTCAGAACTCACTACAGGTCTATCTTTAAAGGTCTATATTGTTAAAAATCTATTTCCCTATGGATAAAATGGTGGAGTTTTTACTTCCGGAACTCGACTGTTGCACTCTATTGGACCAGAATATTCCTTTAAATATGCTGTAGAAGTCTTGAAGTACAATAGCCAAAAAAAGTTTATTTCTGAGGATCAGAGAGAGCTTAGAAAATGTAGTGTAAAACAAACGTGAGCAACATTACAAGACCTCAGGGGAAAAATTAAATGCTACAAATTGTGCATAATACGGTGCCTTTAATGTGAGGTAAATAATATGACCAAATAGCATGATATGATGATGCGTGTCATGAGAGACAGCAGTTATTTTAATGCATTCTCAGCCGAAGGATTATTGTGTATGTGTTGGCGTGGCTGAACACATGTCCAGCGATGGGCTGACAGTGGAGGGGTTTGGAGATGTGGGTCAGTCTTGTCGTCACTCAAAAGCGAACGGTAGAGTAAGCGGATATGTGTGCAGAGCTGCTAGTCAAAAATAATCTTCTCAGGACAAAAAAAAAACATTGCAATTTTTTCCCCCAGCTTTTAATCTTCCTGAGCAGGAGGAATGTGGGCTGGCATTACATAACATCTCCGCAATCTGACAATGAAGCAACAATGCGGAGGCCACATTTATGTGTCGAATGTTGTGTCGATGTGTCTTGATCGGATCTGTTTAATCCACGTTGTCTATGACATAATCTGTAGGAGTTGATTGTGACATAAGGTTTATGTATGTGCATATATGACGATTTTGGCAAATCTTCGTATTTGTATCTGATCTGTTTTCACCAGGACCTCAGTAGCACAGGGCTGGGTGATATGGCCAAAAATATTATCACAGTAATTTTTTTTCCATATCGTACAATGTCGATACTGACCACAGTATTTATTTACTAATAATGGGGAAAGGAGTGCTTTCCACATGTTTGCTAGACCTTGAAAATGAATGTAAACATAACTTGTTTGTTCACAATTAAACCCCACAGAGTAGCTACCTTTTTAATTTAATTTAAAATCTGTTTTATTTTTCCCTAAATTCTGTGTTTTTCATTTTATTTTTTCTGGATTCTGTGCTACTCTCACGGTTATGAACTTTTCTGTTGTGTTACTTTCAGTTCCTGTTCTCCTGCCCCATTTAGTTCTGATGAGCTCCTCATTAGTTTCCTTGGTTACCTATTACTCTCAGGAGTTTCTGTTTCATTAGCCCCATTATTTATACTCTGTGCTTTGTTCAGTTTCTTTGCCGGTTATTTGTTATGCCTACATTTGTGTTTGTGTTACCCCTGCCTTGTTTGCTCTTGGATTTATAATTTAAAGGCTTTTGTGGATTTCTCTCCTTCATCGTGCGCTCTTTACAGCACCAGCTCGTTACAGAATAACCGGCCTAAAGAAGTAGAATATTTTGCGGCACTTCTCTTTCTTTTTGTTTTGTTTCTTCACTTATGAATTTACCAGCAATTCAGCTCCTTTGCCTGGAGCAAGAGGATTGCTCCCTTGAGGACCACACGAGGGATTTTT
>NW_015655567.1:130436-137748 GCF_001515625.1 Sinocyclocheilus rhinocerous | reverse complement strand
ATCAACTAACAATTATTATTATTATTATTAAGTAAAATATTATATTAATATTATTACATTAAAGGGGTCATGACATGGGTTTTTTGGTTTGTTTTATTATGTTCCCTTAGGTGTAAGTATAATATTACTATAGTTTTTTGGACGAAAAACTTTTTAAAATGTAGTTATTTATGACCTTTTTCCACCCTGTTACTCAAACAGTCGGTTTTGGGGGGTTTTCCCCTTTAAGAGTTCAGTGTAACCGCCCACTTTTATGATTGGCTAACATCTTTTAACAAGGGGCCTGAACATGACAAGACTGTGGCTCTGTCCCAAATGGCACCCTAAACCCTCGTGGTCTTCCTCTGAGTCCGCACTTTCGTGACGTAATGCCGCTTTGATTTAACGGACAGGTGCACGCGGCGGCCATTGTAAGTCCGTAAAACCGCAAGTGCACATGAAGTGTTCCATTTGGGACAGGGCCTATGAAAACAATATGCAAGTAAACTAAGTAAAAACTCTGTGATTATTCATTATGAATTAAACTGCAATTAATGTTTTCAAAAGTAGTTTTTACATGAAATACATTACTTACAGTTATAATAGTCAGCACGGCCTGATCTTTGAGCAAAAGTGTTCTGGTAAAGCCAGCATCATACTGCGATTTGTTCTCAAAACAGTCATCCATGAAATGTAGTGAACACACACGTAAATTAACACTGACGTTACTGGGACGTTTGTGAAAAATAAACTGAATCCATTTTTCCCTGATGTCTGGATCCTTCGGCAGCGTATTCAAACATGTTGTTTTTCCACATCGTCTGCCTGGCATCGCAATCTTATTGTAAACAGCTACTTCTGCAGACCCACTCGCTGCACGTAGACTGAACACCTGTGGGCGTGACAATGATGCAAAATTAGGCGTAGTTGTCTTGTGCTGGAGGTGGTCATATACAAACGACTGGTGCTAGGTGACGTCACCTTGCCCCATAGGATCCACAACGAGCCGTATTTGGAGCTTGATTAAATAAATGCTTTGTTTATAATGGGGAGGACGTCTTAAGCTATGAAACTTGCAGGAAGTTTTAGTGGTACAAAGACCTCTTATATGCCAGAAGATCAAGGCAAATTTGGTTTCTCATGTTATCACCCCTTTAACTTCATGGCTAAATTGTTCACCTCAAGACTAGCACTGTGCACTAACAAAGTAAATAATGTAAATTTTGATTTCATGCAGACTTTAAAAGCTTTTTGATATTGCAAACCATCTTCGTATAACTCATTGTCAAATTTGATGATTTCTGCGACACTTCGGCATATTGACACCAAACTTTATGTGTCATTGTCACCCACCTTAAACACTGACCACACCAGATCAATTTAGATGAAGTGCCACTTATTTGTCAAAAAAGTGATAAGCAAGTATGTCACATTACAAGTGATTGTATATATGGGTTTTCAAACATTTTGCTTAAAATCATCAACAAATGTCTTTAATCTTTTTTTTTTTCAATTGGTCTGATGCATTCTACCACTTGCCTCTGTTGTGCTTGGCCCCTTAATTGCTGCCTGTAGTGTAAAATGTCATTTCTACCTGTGATCAAAGCTGAATTACTCCAGTCTTCAGTGTCACATGATCCTTCAAAAATCATTCCAATATGCTGATTTACTGCTCAAGAAATGTTTTTATCACTATCATAGTTGAAAACAGTTGTGCTGCTTAATATTTTTGTGGAAACGGTGATACATTTTCCTTAATTCTTTGATGAATATAAAGTTTCAAAAGAACAGCATTTATAATAAAAAAAATACAAAAATAAACATTGACACTAAACTTTTTCATTTATTGGTTCAATGTTAACGGCAAAGCCACATTGCTTTTGATCAGTTCCTACAGACACGCTGTGTCTGCAGTTGGGTTTAATTCAGAGACAGGCAGAGCTCTGTGCTGTGATAGGATCTGTGTTTGTCTCAGATTAAAGGCCAGCTGTCCCTCTATAAAGGCACAGAGACATGCTGCTTCAAAAGAGACAACTGTCATTCAAGCAAACATCACAATTACCCAGCGCAGAGCTTCGGGCTTTGAAATAGAAATGAGTTACTTACAGGTGCTGCTGCTTTCTGCCAACGCTGTCTTTTATCTATGAATATAGTTTCCTCGAAATGCCAATGAGCACCCAAAACAGGAACACCAGGTACTATTTATAACTTCATTATATTGGTAATTAATGATAATTATAAATGGAAATAAATATAAATTGGAGATGCATTTGGTATTCGTGGATTATGTTATATTGGCCATCATATTGGTTGTCGTAATAAATTATTTATTCTATAATTAGTATCAGGCAACATATCAAAATATATGTACCTTTATATTATACTGACATCCACATTAAAGACACAGGTGGTAAAGAAAAAGTCACATGATAAATCAAATTCATCACAAGCAGCTTTTCCACAAGCTGAGGTAAATGCTAATATATACAAGGGGCACACAGTGTCATTCACACAAATACAAAACACCATCATGTTAACACACGTGTCACGGCTGGATAGAGAGGCATACACAGGAAGAACGATTCAGAGCTTCTTTATTTACACAAACTGAAGGAGAGCTTCAAATGGTAAGTTTTAAAACTGAAACATAACTTTAGCTCTTGAAACTGAAGTGTAACAGTCCTTATCTTAATCCTCTTTAGGAAGATCCAGCAAGACAGCGGGAGACACAGAGCCACTGAGATCTGTCACGGCTGGATAGAGAGGCATACACAGGAAGAACGATTCAGAGCTTCTTTATTTACACAAACTGAAGGAGAGCTTCAAATGGTAAGTTTTAAAACTGAAACATAACTTTAGCTCTTGAAACTGAAGTGTAACAGTCCTTATCTTAATCCTCTTTAGGAAGATCCAGCAAGACAGCGGGAGACACAGAGCCACTGAGATCCAGAGTGATGTGGAGAGGCATGAGGTAAGGTATGTAACCTTGAAACCAGTCAATGAGATACTGAAGTGAGTGAACAGATATAGTGCTCCGGTAAGTGACATCAGGTGTTCGTAATTAGTAATCTGGTGATTGTGAACGGGTGTAGGTGGCTGGTGTGGCTGATGTGGCTGGTGAATCTGTGACAGTACCCCCTCCCCGACGGACGTCTCCTGGCGCCCGTGACTGACGGCGCGGACGACCGCGCCCCCTAGGAGCGGGACGATCTGGGTGTGACTGGTGGAAGTCGGAGAGGAGTGACAGATCCAGAATATCATCTTTGTCCACTCATGATCTCTCCTCGGGACTGTACCCCTCCCAATCCACAAGATACTGGAGCCGGCCGCCCCGCCGTTGGGAGTCTAGGATTTATTGGACTCTGTAGATGGTATCGTTGGGGTCGACCTCAGGAGGAGGAGGTATCTCGTGCTCTGCAGAAGGAGGGAGAAGTGGATTAGTGAAAGGTTTCAGCAAAGACACATGTAAGGTGGGTGAGATGCGGTAGGTGTTGGGGAGTTGGGAGCTCATATGTGACCTCAATAATTTGCCTTCGTGATAGGGAAAGGACCGAAATAACGGGGACTCAGCTTCCTGCTGGGCAGCCGGAGACGAATATCTCGAGTGGAGAGGTAAACTCGGTCACCTGGTTGGTAAACAGGTGTGGGTGCGCGACGGGCATCAGCAAAGTCTTTGTGTCTCCGTACTGCCCGCTGGAGATGGACATGTGCTGAGTCCCGTACCCTATCGCTCTCACGGAACCAGAAGTCAACCGCAGGGACTTCAGAGGGCTCTCCAGTCCAGGGGAAGAGTGGCGGTTGAAATCCGAGCACGCACTGGAATGGAGTTAACCCAGTCGTTTCCTGTCGCAACGAGTTCTGAGCGTACTCGGCCCAGGGAAGTTACTGGCTCCAGCTGTCCTGGTGTTCGTGACAGTAGGCCCGGAGATACCGCCCGATCTCCTGGATCTTGCGTTCGGTCTGGCCATTGGTTTGGGGATGGTAACCTGAGAAAAGGCTGACGGACACTCCCAGCAGACGGAAGAAACCACACCAGACCCTGGATATGAACTGCCACCCTCTATCTGAAAAGATATCTTCAGGGAGACCAAAGTGTCGAAAGACATGCTGGAAGAGAGCTTCGGCTGCCTCCAAAGCAGTGGGTAATCCACGTAAGGGGATTCATTTACAGGTTTTGGAGAATCTATCCACCACGACAAATATGGTAGTGAATCCGTTAAGAGGGTGGAAGATCAGTGGCGAAATCTATTCCAATGTGGGACCAGGGTCGGCGTGGAACAGGTAAGGGAACCAGTTTTCCTGCAGGTAAACGGCGTGGAGTGGATGTGATGGTGCAGACCGAACAACCCTTGACGTAGCGGGTGACATCCTGAGCCATGCCGGGCCACCAGTATCTGTTCCGGAGAAGCGAGAGGGTTCGTTGGCTGCCTGGGTGACCTGATCCCAGAGAAGTGTGGATGGAGTCCAGAAGAGTGAGACATAGAGTGGTAGGTACATACAATCTCCCTTCCGGACCTCCCGGCGGAGGGGGTTCTGTGAGAGTGGCGGCACATGATAAAGCGTCTGCTTTGAGGTTCTTATGCCCAGGGCGGTAGGTTACTGTTATTCAGAAATGGGTGAAGAATAAGGCCCGTCGGGCTTGTCGGGATTGAGACATTTAGCTTCACGGAGGTATTAGAGGTTCTTGTGATCAGTTATGACTTCGAAGGGATGTTGAGCCCCTTCCAACCAGTGCCGCCACTCTTCCAGCGCGAGTTTGATGGCCAGTAACTCGCGGTTCCCGATGTCGTAATTTTGCTCCACCGGGGACATCTTCTTGGAGAAGTACACGCATGGATGGAGTACAGGGGGTTCACCCTTCCATTGGGGTAATACTGCACCTACTCCTAGAGTGGAAGCATCCACTTCCACCACGACCTGATGGTTCGGATCTGGATGGGTTAGGGCTGGAGCGGTGCAGAAAGAGGATTTGAGCTGCAGAAATGCCTGTGTGGCTTCAGGCGTCCAGGAGAGGGTCTTTGGCTTCTGATGGAGGAGAGAGGTAAGTGGAGCCGACCATTGACTATAATGAGCTATGAAGCGCCGATAGAAGTTTGCAAATCCCAGGAATCTCTGCAGCTCTTTGACCATGGTGGGTTGTGGCCAATTCTTCACTGCTTCCACCTTGTTTTGGTCCATTTGGACTCCCTCTGGTGTGATAATGTAGCCCAGGAATTGAATGGTGGTTAGATGGAAATCACATTTTCCTGCTTGAGGTAGAGGTGGTGCTCGTGGAGACGTTGGAGTACCTGGGAAACATGCTGTTGGTGTTCCTTAAGATTGGGTGAGTAAATGAGAATGTCGTCGATGTAGATGATTACGAATTGGTTGAGCATATCACGGAAGATTTGATTCATGAAGTTTTGGAAGATGGATGGTGAGTTTGAAAGGCCATACGGCATAACCAGGTACTCGTAGTGCCCGGATGGGGTTATAAATGCAGTTTTCCATTCGTCTCCTCTTCGAATGTGGATTCGATTGTAGGCACTGCGTAGATAGAGGGAAAGATACATATCCCTTAGGTAATTTGGCCCCAGGCAGCAGGTCGATCGCACAGTCCCATGGCCGTTGAGGTGGAAGATGGGTTGCCGCGACCTTGCTGAACATGTTCTGGAACGCCCTGTAGGCAGCTGGAATGTGGACTGAGCTTTGTGAAGCTGGGCTCTCAATAGTGGTAGAGCAGAGCGGTATGGAGAGCTTAGCTCGGCCTGGAAGAGGGAGATCTACTAAACATGTCCTGAAACAGGATTCACTCCACCAAAGTATTTCCCAGAAGTTCCAGTGGATGTCAGGATGATGTTTAGCCAGCCAGGTACACCCCAGGATGAATATGGACCATACTCACCGCTGAGTGTGTGGGGTGAATTGGGCAGAAGGGCAGAAGGTGCTCCTGGGACCCACAGTACATACAGAGCCCTTGGGTGACTCGGCGAGCCCGTTCCGTGGTTAATAGATGATAACGGTTAGTTTGCATCGGCTCGGGTGCTTGAGGAGCATTGCTCAGTGAGGCGGCAGCAGATGAGGAATCCTCGGTGAGACAAGCGGTTAGATGTTGGGAGATGTGCAGCTCGTTTTGCAGAAAGCTCTCTAGACCCATGGTGTCTTCATATATGGACATTTGCTGTCTGATTGAAGGGTTTAGACCACGTCGGAACGCTGATAGAAGGGCCGTTTCGTTCCATCCGCTGTTTGCCGCGAGGGTACGGAATTGAACTGTATAATCATGGATGGACATATTCACTTGCCGTATTCGGAAGAGCTCATCGTGCACGGAGACCGCCGAGATAGTTTTGCCAAACACCTCGCGGAAATGATCCACGAAGGCATCATAGGAGCGCACTAGTGGACTGCGGGAATTCCAGAGAGCTTCGGCCCATTGCAGCGCCCTTCCAGCCAGGGACGCCCCAGGACGACATCTACTGTAGCCTCCTCCAGCACCAGGAACGAAATCCGTTCAGCATGAAAGTTTCCAATGCGAAAAGTGACTTCCGGGGTGCGATGGCGCACCAACCCCTTGCTCAGTGGTTTTCCTTGTATATTGGAGATTTGGTAGATGGTGGAATTACGGTGTCGAGGGAGCTTGATTTGAGTGAGACTGATGGAGGAGATGAAATTTCCTGAAGCTCCCGAATCCACCAAGACCTTGACTGGAAAAGAGTGGTTCATGTACATTAGAAGGGCATCAATGTGAGGCAGACTTGAGACATCGGGATGAATATGGACCGTACTCACCGCTAAGCGTGTGGGGCGAATAGGGCAGGAGGGCAGAAGGTGCTCCTTGGACCCACAGTACAGACAGAGCCCTTGGGTGATTCGGCGAACCCGTTCCATGGTTGATAGACGAAAACGGTTAGTTTGCATCGACTCGGGTGCTGGAGGAGCATTACTCGGTGAGGCGGCAGCAGAGGAGGAATCCTTGATGTGACAAGCGGTTAGATGTTGGGAGATGTGCAGCGCTTTTTGCAGAAAGCTCTCTAGTCCTACGGTGTGTCTTCATAGATGGACATTTGCTGTCTGATTGAAGGGTTTAGACCACGTCGGAACGCTGATAGAAGGGCCGTTTCGTTCCATCCGCTGTTTGCCGCGAGGGTACGGAATTGAACTGTATAATCATGGATGGACATATTCACTTGCCGTATTCGGAAGAGCTCATCGTGCACGGAGACCGCCGAGATAGTTTTGCCAAACACCTCGCGGAAATGATCCACGAAGGCATCATAGGAGCGCACTAGTGGACTGCGGGAATTCCAGAGAGCTTCGGCCCATTGCAGCGCCCTTCCAGACAGTAGTGACA
>NW_015655567.1:123332-130204 GCF_001515625.1 Sinocyclocheilus rhinocerous | reverse complement strand
ATCCTGGAACGCCCTGTAGGTGGCTGGAATGTGGATTGAACTTAGTGAAGCTGGGCTCTCAATAGTGGTAGAGCAGAGCGGTATGGAGAGCTTAGCTCGGCCTGGAAGAGGGAGATCTACTAAACATGTCCTGAAACAGGATTCACTCCACCAAAGTATTTCCCAGAAGTTCCAGTGGATGTCAGGATGATGTTTAGCCAGCCAGGTACACCCCAGGATGAATATGGACCATACTCACCGCTGAGTGTGTGGGGTGAATTGGGCAGAAGGGCAGAAGGTGCTCCTGGGACCCACAGTACATACAGAGCCCTTGGGTGACTCGGCGAGCCCGTTCCGTGGTTGATAGATGATAACGGTTAGTTTGCATCGGCTCGGGTGCTGTAGGAGCATTGCTCGGTGAGGTGGCAGCGGATGAGGAATCCTCGGTGTGACAAGCGATTAGATGTTGGGAGATGTGCAGCACTTTTTGCAGAAAGCTCTCTAGACCCACGGTGTCTTCATAGACGGACATTTGCTGCCTGATTGAAGAGTTTAGACCACGTTGGAACACTGATAGAAGGGCCGTTTCGTTCCATCTGCTGATTGCCGCGAGGGTGCAGAATCAAACTGCATAGTCATGCATGGACATATTTGCTTGCCGTAGTCGGAAGAGCTCATCATGCACGGAGACCGCAGAGGTAGTTTTGCCAAACACCTCGCGGAAATGATCCACGAAGGCATCATAGGAGCGCACTAGGGGACTGCGCGAATTCCAGAGAGCTTCGGCCCATTGCAGCGCCCTTCCAGACAGTAGTGACATGATGAATGCGATCTTCGCGCGATCATTCACAAACTGATGGGGTTGTAATTCGAAGTATAGTGAACACTGGAGTAGAAAACCGCTGCAGGCGGCCGCCTCACCGGAGTAGGTCGTGGGTTTGGCCATGGGACATGCAGAGGTCGATGGCATGATGGGAGGAGGCTGAATGGATTCGCGGAGTGCTTGAACCAGTTCGGTGAAGGGATCTAGGGTGATTGGTCTTTGTGCCTCCATAGCAAGCTTCAATCCGTAAATTTTAACTTCTGTTTTAAAGGACTGGTCTTCTGTCACGGCTGGATAGAGAGGCATACACAGGAAGAACGATTCAGAGCTTCTTTATTTACACAAACTGAAGGAGGGCTTCAAACGGTAAGTTTTAAAACTAAAACATAACTTTAGCTCTTGAAACTGAAGTGTAACAGTCCTTATCTTAATCCTCTTTAGGAAGATCCAGCAAGACGGCGGGAGACACAGAGCCACTGAGATCCAGAGTGATATGGAGAGGCATGAGGTAAGGTATGTAACCAGACCAGTCAATGTGATACTGAGGTGAGGGAACAGATATAGTGCTCCGGTAAGTGACATCAGGTGTTCGTAATTAGTAATCTGGTGATTGTGAACGGGTGTAGGTGGCTGGTGTGGCTGATGTGGCTGGTGAATCTGTGACAACATGGCACTAAAATAATGCAATAAACAGTAATTTAACAACATAAGATGCAACATAAAAGCCTAATGTACAGTACATAACTGATAAGAAAAAATAAGAAACAGTTATTTCAATAAAAAAACATCAAATGTAAATTCTGGCAATTTCAATGTTTGGTTTCTCATTGTAAATTATAAGATGACCTTTTTATTTCCAAAGACTTTTAGTAGTAGTAGTAGTATTTAGTAGTATTTAGTTAGTTTACTGTAAAAATTCATAAAATGTCCCATTAGATCTATTACAGTTTTTCACCATATACAGAGTAAAGGATTTTTTTTCATAAGAATAAGGTTTTTACCATAGCATTTTTTAACAGTATTTTACCATTACAAATTACCATTACATCACTATTGTAACATAATTTTAACAGTTAAATATACTGGCTGTAGCTTTGTCTTTCAGAGAACCCAGTATTTAAACTCAATATGTTTCCTAAATCTCTGAAAATTAGAATAATTTTATGCTTTAGTGCAGTATATTGCTCCTCTAACCTTCTTAATGGGACAGTTCATCCAAAAATGTAAAAAAAATGCTGTCATCATTTACTCGCCTCATGTCATTCCAAACCTGTATGAAAAAGGAAGATATTTTGAAGAATGCTGTAACAACACAGTTTCACATTTGACTGCCACTGTATGGACAACAGAAGTCAATGGAAAGTAAACTTTTCGGTTAGTGACATTCTTCAAAATATCTTCTTTTTGAGTTTCACAGAAGAAAGAAACTCAAACAGGTTTGGGTGAGTAACAGGATGAGTAAATGATGACAGAATTTTCATTTCTGGGTGAACTATCCCTTTAAGTGCTTCTGGTGAAATTACACAATTCGAGTGTTTTAGAAACCAAATCGGTGAGTTCCACTTGCCATACCAGTATAATAATAATAACAACAACAACAATAATAATAAATAAATATCTATTTCACATTCAGATTAAGTTCAATGAAGATGTAATGATAATGCAACATGCTGGCGGCATGTACAGCTGATGATTTAAAATATTTCAAAAGCTCAAAATTACATTCCAGAACCTTTTTTCTCATATGTTTGTGTATATGTGGTTATAATAGTTGTGTGTAAGCTGGTGCGGGTGGGATGGGAACATGGTCATCCTGCCCATCCCAAAATCCCCTAAACCCACACAAGTGCACAGACAGACACGGAGACCAGAGTGTCTCTCTGGTTTCCTGTTAGTCAGCTCTCTGTGCAACCCACCCAGTGACCCAGCATTACACTACAAACCCATACACAAACACATATCTCTTTCCCAGCAGAGTTGTGAATAAGTCTATAATTGTAAAACGGAAAGTAGTCAGAAAGCATTTGCTATTTTGGTTCAAGTAAGCTGACTCTACACAACTGCAAAACAACTTAAAGTCTGCAAGAAATCAATTAAGAAAGCACTGTCTTACTTTGTAAATGCACATTGCTAGTCTTGAGGTGAAGAATTAATCCTTATAAATTAATCCACAGAATTAACTAACTATCCTTTCCAATCATTCTACAACCTGTCCGCTTGATCCTATCCCCACTCACCTCCTTCAGGCCATTTCTTCTTCAGTTATACCTGCGCTCACTCACATTATCAACACCTCTCTTCACACTGGTACATTTCCCATAGCATTTAAGCAGGCTCGGGTAACCCCACTGCTTAAGAAACCCTCTCTAAATCCAGCACTTTTAGAAAATTACAGACCGGTATCCCTTCTTCCATTTATTGCCAAGACACTTGAGCGAGTTTTGTTCAACCATCTCTCTATGTTGCTTGCACGGAACAACCTCCTGGACAACAACCAATCCGGCTTTAAAAGCGGCCACTCAACTGAGACTGCCCTGCTATCGGTTACTGAAGCCCTGAGACTGGCAAGAGCAGCTTCCAAATCCTCAGTACTCATATTGCTGGATCTGTCTGCTGCTTTTGACACAGTTAACCACCAGATCCTCCTGTCCACCTTCATGAAGATGGGCATCTTAGGAACTGCACTCCAGTGGTTCAAGTCTTACCTCTCAGGTAGGTCCTTCAGGGTGTCTTTGAGGGGTGAGGTGTCCAAGTCACAACTTCTTGCTACTGGGGTTCCTCAGGGCTCAGTGCTTGGACCACTTGTCTTCTCCATCTACATGTCATCATTAGAATCTGTCATTCAGAAACATGGCTTTTCCTATCACTGCTATGCTGATGACACTCAACTCTACTTCTCATTCCAACCAGATGATCCAGCAGTAGCTGTTCGCATTGCAGCCTGTCTGACAGATATTTCTGCTGGATGAAGGACCATCACATTAAACTCAACCTTGCTAAGACAGAACTGCTCATGGCCCTCAGCCAACTAGGGCTGCCCTCGACTAAGGATTTTTCTGGTCGACTAGTAGTCGTTCATTTTAAGCATTAGTCGACTAATCGCACGTTTATTAATAAACCATTTAAATCATTATAATGAGCCTTTAATTGCCTACAAAGCCTAATAAGCTCTCAAGCACACGAATAAAGCTTGCTATAGCGCACCGCAGAAGCTATGATTATGAATGTGTCAGGGAAAAACAGTAAGGAGGCTGCATTAACATTTTAATAATTCACTGATAAACAAGTGCTTTCTTTGTTTTGGTTTAAGAGATGAACACGGCGACACCGACTCGTCATCTCCACAGTAGTGATACGCCTGTGTGCATGTTTCACACAGATTATATAATCTGAGAATATTTGTTTTCCATTTGAATTGGTTCATTTGAAAGTAGACATTTCACTCTCTATAGATATATTTTAATGTCTGTAAGGCAAAGATATACACGGAGTTTCGCGCTCAAGTTCACAGACTGAGCGCATCCCGTTTGCTTTCATTATTTTACAAAAGCGCGTTTTGTTGTTATTGTGAGTGCACACAAATAAACATAGAGTCTTTACAGATTTGAAAGATGTATTACTCTTATCTGTATGACCAAAAATGACAGAGTATTTAAAGAGCAAGTGAGCGCACCGGCGCCTCCTGCAGTGAGCGCGTTGCTGTTCCGCTTCCACACAGACACTTGAACAGTGGACATTTCTCTAGATTAACATTAGATTGAGCGGCCATGTAAAGTTGCTAATACTTACATATTTCAGATGATAAGCCATATTTGTGGTGGATGATTGATAGGCGAGCATTTGGATGTCCTGCCGGATGTACTGTATTACCATAGATCAGCCGTTAACGATCTGCGTGACTTTGTCAATGTGGATTTTTTTTCTGCGACTAAGCGACTAAAAAAATGTTGGCCGACCAAGCCTCTTCTGGTCGACTAACAATTAGTCAACTATTAGGGGGCAGCCGTACAGCCAACCCAGCACTTCATCACAACTTTTCTATACAGCTAGGTTCGTCAACCATAACTCCTTCCAGGACAGCCAGGAACGTTGGAGTTGTGATTGATGATCAGTTAAGCTTCACAGACCATATTGCTACAATGGCCCTGTCCTGCAGATTTGCCTTATACAACATTAGGAAGATTAGACCCTTCCTATCAGAGCAGTCCGCACAACTCCTTGTCCAAGCTCTTGTTCTCTCCAGACTGGACTTTTGTAATGCTCTCTTGGCGGGCCTTCCGGCATGTACTATCAAGCCTCTGCAACTGATCCAGAATGCAGCAGCGAGAGTGGTCTTCAACGAGCTGAAGAAAGCCCACGTCACACCTCTCTTCATCAGTTTACACTGGCTGCCAATAGCATCAAATTCAAGGTACTGATGTTTGCCTACAAGAAAACCACTGGCGCTGCACCAATATACCTAAACTCACTAGTTCAGACTTATGCGCCCTCCAGAAGCTTGCGTTCTGCAAGTGAACGACGCCTTGTGGTGGCATCCCAAAGAGGCGCAAAATCACTCTCACTGACATTTTACTGGACTGTTCCCAGCTGGTGGAACGACCTGCCTAGCTCAGTTCGAGCAGTCTTTAGCCATTTTCAAAAAACGTCTAAAGACACATCTTTTTCGCCACCACCTGACCAATTAATACTAGCACTTACCTATTCTATTCTATTCACTCGAATTTATTTAAAATAAAAAAACACCTTTCTATGTGTACTGTGCTAGACTAACTGACACTTGTCACATTATTTGTATACTGTTACTCTCTTGTTGGTCTGATTACTTCTATTGTTCTACTCATTTGTAAGTCGCTTTGGATAAAAACGTCTGCTAAATGACTAAATGTAAAATGTCAATGTAAAATGTATTAACTACGACTTTTGCCTCAATAAACTCTTAATTTGCTGCTTATTAATAGTTAGTACGGTAGTTGTTAAGTTTAGGTATTGGGTAGGATTAGGGATGTAGAATATGGTCATGTAGAATAAATGCTTTATATGTACTAATAAACAGCCAATATGTTAATTATAGGCATGCTAACAAGCAACTAGTTAATAGTGAGAACTGCTCCCTATACTAAAGCGTTACCGTGATCAAATCATGGACAAAGGGTTTTTTCTTGTTATTTTGTAAAACTAGTTTTATGTATTCAAGTGTGTTTTTAGGCCTTAAAGTATGTGTTTGTATGTTTTTATAATGGTGTCATTAGGATAATGGTAACATAACGACAGTATTCTCAGAGGTATCTGGTGCCAGAGCTACAGTGACCATACAGTGACCTCTCTATATGACACAACACCATGACGCTTCACTCCAGCAGAGGCAGTCGGACAGCAATTGAACATCACTGATCTGTTCAGGATCTGTTCACACAGACATGTATTCAGTCATATCAAAATTAACACATCAGCACAGCACAACATGACTGACAGCCAGTGATGATTCAATTAACAAAAACTTTAACTTTTACAACTCAGTTAGATGAAAAATTGCAACTGTGAGCGTATATCAACTATACTCAAATAACTATTCAAACCACAATACCACATTTGATTGTGTTACATTCAGCAATGTTGTTTATAAAGGTACACTGCTGTAAAAATCTCAATACAGAACAGAATAGTGTCCAACACAAATAAAAACAACAATATAATGAAACCGAGACTGACCAGTGGCACGTTCATAAAAACCTGTCTATTTGGGTATCACATTAGTTTAGGGACTAATTCTCACTGTTAACTAGTTGCTTATTAGCATGCATTTTACTAGCATATTGGCTATTTAATTAGTACTTATAAAGCACATATTAGGGCCTTTCGCACCGCGGAAACCTTTTCATAGTACCAGAACTAATTGTGGAACTACCCACTTTTTGGCGTTTTCGCACCGCCGGAACTGGGTGCGATTTTAGTACCGGACTGACTTTTACGAGAACCAAATTAGATCCTACTCCGGAGCAGGGTCTAACCAGCACAACTGGTACTAATCGTGACATAAGTAGACATTGATTGGCCAAACGCATATGAAAAC
>NW_015655567.1:119723-122304 GCF_001515625.1 Sinocyclocheilus rhinocerous | reverse complement strand
CGCTGTCGACCGGCTTACGTCACTTCTTAGTACACACTCTCGGTGCAAATGCAACCCTTTAAACGGTACTGGGAAATAGTTCGCGCAAAATCGTCCCAGTACTTTAGTACTGTACATTTAGTTCTGGAACTAAAGCGGTGCGAAAGGCCCTAATAACACCTTGCTTTGCATGATCATATATTAGATCCCCTAATCCTACCCAATACTTAAACTTAACAACTACCTTACTAACTATTAATAAGCAGCAAATTAGGAGTTTACTAAGGCAAAGTTAATAGTTAGTTAATAGTGAGAATTGGACCTTATAAAATGTGACCCTATTTTGTCTTTCAGATAAACAAATGCACACGATCTTTACACTACACTAACTTGCTCTGGACTAATTCTCCTATAAACACTACTCACCACATCAAAACAACCATAAATACTTTCTTTATAACAGTCGTACTAGACTATGAATGCAGCCATCCAGAAACATAAATGATGAGATAAGACATCACCTTAGAGTTATATCAGATACAGCAGAGAACTTCTGCTGGTCCTCTCAGTTCCCCAGCGTGCTTCTCACTCACACACACACACACACACACACATTCTCTCAGCGGAGGCACAGCCCGTCCCAGGGGAAACTCTGTGTCTCTGTCTTGATATCTTTCCTCAGCCTTCTCCTTCCTTTCCTCTATTTTTGTTTCTCTCTCCTGTTTTCGCTGTCTTCCTCTCATTCTGGTGTAGCTCCAGGCTGCTTTGTCCTTCTCTGACCTGCTCCAGTAAAAGCTTCCCATCAGGCCCAGAATTTCTGATTGCCCAAGGGCCAGAAAGAACAAAACTAGAGAATGAAAGACTAAGATGGAAATAAACTCACGGCCCTGAAGAGCAGAAGTACTGCTGTACTGCCAAAGATAGAAAAGGACAAAAAGAGCGTCTTCATCTGTTGTGTTTTTGAAGAAATAAGTGATAGAAAATTCCTTCCGTATGAGTGCTGGGAATTGAGTGCGACATGCCTAAAATCCCCCAACTCTCTACATGAACGATACAGAAAATATGTATTTATAGTGTCACACCGAAGCTGTGTTTCTCAACCTTTTTGACTGCAAGGCCATCCATTATTCAAGACATTTAAAGACATTCATCATTCAAAGCCATGTAGCCTCAAATATTTTTGGTAATGCTGCTGTAATGATAAATCTGCCTATTTACAGAAACGAGGAGTGGCAGTATAATAAAACACCTAAGTAAATTCATTTAATAAAAGTAAATTTAAATAATTACATCCTGTGTTTACAGAAGTTTTAAGAACCAAATGTTCTTCAGAGTTCTTTATGGCCTATGAATTGACATTTTCCAATGGCTAGTGAGGACGGGATGAGACATCTTTATGTTTAGCTATTTTAGCTTATTTTAAGGATGTTTTAAACCATCTTGCGCCCCCTTGGAAGTGTTCTGAGGGAGTGGCTCCTGACTTCTGGCCCCCTAGCTGAGAACCACTGAACTAGAGGATGATGACAAAATTTTAAGATCACAGAACAGAACATTTCTTATACCTCCACCGCCTCCTGCTGGCTACAGATGATAAAGCAGCTAAAATACTTTTTTTTTTTTTTGCACAAGTTGTGGCAGTCTGGCAATTATGGTTGGACCAGTGTGGATTCAGGCGCACCCAACTGGCACAGTGTACAATTTTGTATGAAGTGAAACGACTGACATCACAATGCCATCCTAATTTTTTAACCTCTTCACTTCAAACTCTCTGTTCCATTCTAGTGTGTAACCTCCACTTTTCTGGATCTAATTCCAGATCGATAAAATCAAGTCTCATTCTATATTTTTTCCCCTTCAATATCCTGTTTCACTCAAAAATCACATTACAAATGTAAAATAGGTTGGGACTGTCAATGCAAATGGATTTGTTATTGTTTTTATATGGCTGCCCTTGTGGAAAAAAGATGTGCTAAATCGTTTTGAAAGTGAACTTGTTTTTTTTTTTTATTGTACTTGCAGACAATATGTGACCCTGGATATATGTCTTAAGTGTCAATTTTTCGAAATTGAAATGTATACATCATCTGAAAATATACCCCAGCGACTTAAGACTGCTTTTGTGCTCCAGGGTCACATATAATATTAATGAAATAAAAGGCCACTTAAGTGTACTTAGGGAAAGTACATTTTTATGACTGTGTCTTAACACACTTAAGTGCACTTTAAAAAAGTGCTGTAATACTTTAAAGTATATTTTAAATAATTGTATGAATAATCATAAGTCATGTTTCAAAGAAGTACACTTATTTTGATGAGTTGACTAACATACTAAAACACATGTAAAGTACTTGATTATAGTTTTAACTGTAGTGTGTTATTTGAATGAATGAATGAATGAATGATGCATTTATATAGCGCTTTATTGTGTATTGTTGTACACCCAAAGCGCTTTACAATCATATGGGGGGTCTCTCCTCAACCACCACCAGTGTGCAGCATCCACTTGGATGATGCGACGGCAGCCACAGGACAACGGCGCCAGTGCGCTCACCACACACCAGCTACAGGTGGAGAGGAGAGAGAGTCATAGAGCCAATCAAGT
>NW_015655567.1:115068-118664 GCF_001515625.1 Sinocyclocheilus rhinocerous | reverse complement strand
CTTACAGGAAACTTTGTGCTATTTCAGATTTTCAATACACTCCATTCTGTGTGATTTATAAGCGTTTTGAAAAGTGGGGACATGGGGTAATGTCCTGAAAAGTCACCTTCTCCTTGTAATACCTATGTCATACCCTTGTCATTATACAAATGTATGTCCTCATTTGTCACAAAAACGCGCACACACACACACACACACACACACACACACACACACACTATTACTTACTATAAAGACATGTTATTTTAAAAATAATCATATTTTGCATCATATTTTCCATTATGTATAAAATAAATAAATAAATTAAATGTAAAATTAAATGTAAAAATACATTAGTAAAACTCAAGTCCATAATCCATATCCACACTTCCTCAGAAAAGAAGTCCATCCCCTGTTGTCCTCTCACATCAAAACCACCAACATATTTGTTACAACAGTTTTGGATTGTTTCCACTTGTAAACAGCAACAGATCTGTGCATATTTCTCTCCTGATTCAGATGAGATGACTTTTTCGCTGGAAAAAGCAATATTATGGATAGAGGACTTGCACTTTATCTATTGTACTGTATTGTACTGATGGAGCAAAATAATTTGTGTAAAAATAAATGGTTAAAGAAATAGGGATATAGTATAGATATACAGTAGGGCCAACACCAAGAGGGAATTTTACTGGTACTGTAATAAATGACTGAAGTTCTTCTGACCTTGCCAGATACAATTTTCTCATAGATCTGAATAGGTTGATCAGCGAAGAAAGGTGGATATCCAGCAGCCATTTCGTAGATCAGAACACCCAATGCCCACCAGTCAACAGCTTTGTTGTAGCCCTAACAAAGAAAGAGAGAAAACATTGAGGATTTCTTTAACTTCTAGAGGAGTAAGAACTACTGTGTTTTCTTACCTTGCTGAGAATGATCTCTGGAGCCAGGTACTCTGGTGTACCGCACAACGTCCAAGTTCTGCCTTTGACTCGTTTGGCAAAGCCGAAGTCTGTTACCTAAATCACATTCAAATATAAGAGTTATAAATAAAAGCTCATTAAAATATAAATTACACAACCAAAGTGCAGGAAACATTTAATCGGAGGTAATAAGTGACTGGCACACCTGGATGTATCCCTGATGATCGATGAGCAAGTTTTCAGGTTTAAGGTCTCTGTAGATGAGGTCTAGAGCATGAAGATACTCGAAGGTCAGAACAATCTGAGCAGCATAGAACCGTGCGTTCTGCTCACTATGAGGAAAAAACATGCTTATTGCATTTATAAGAGAAAAAGACAGGTAAAGGCACATAAGAAGGACATTTTATTAGCTAGTTTTCAAGCTGTTTACCTGAATCTTCCAATCCGTCTCAGATGTGAGAACATCTCACCACCTTGGATATATTCCATGACCATGTATAAATTTGAATGATCCTGTTACGGTAATTAAAAATGAAAACATCATAAAGCTATGTAATACAATTAGTTCCTGTTTTTCATGTAATAACGCTGAATTTTTTCAGTAGCTTTAACCCTGACAATGATGCTACATCCTAGAAGCACACCCTCCGACACTGTATTTCTTTTCAATATAAATTGAATGTGTACCTTAAAAGCGAACTCCAGCTTCACAAGGAAAGGAAAGGACACTGCTTGTAATATTTTCTTCTCGTTTAATGTGTGTTCTATCTGTTTAAGCTTCACCACCTGAAAAATCGTCAAAAACAGGAGGAAATACAGAATAAAAAAAAGAAAGAAACAAAAACAAACAGACTACAATTCTACACATTTCAGGGATAGATTTATTTATTTATTTATATATATATAATGGCATTTAATATAAGTTAAGCACTTAAGTATAGTAATATAAGCACTTAAGTATATTCTTTTAAAGTGTAATAAAGTGTAATCCAAGAGTAAGTGTACTCTTTTCAAAAGTATGCTGAAGTGTACTTCTTTTCATAAGGGTTGTAATCTGACAGTATTAATAATTCTAGTTTATTTCGTCATAATTCAAGGTTCCAATTGCCTAATTTACACAATAAACTCACAAAGCAGATACTGTGCTTAAAACTTCAAACATGATTCAAACATGATTATTCATATAGGTGTCATTGGTATATTCTCAGTATATTCTTAAAAGAAATATCATACCTCCCACAGGGTCCTAAAGTCCTTCTGCTCAATCCGCAGTAGTTCACAGAACTCTCGGGTGACAATGGTGGCATGCCGAGGCGTGTTGTCCAGAATAGACTCCCCGAAAGCTGTGCCGATGCCCAGTGTACAGATGGTGACAGCATCCTTAACATGAAGAGGAACACAGGTGAGAGCAAACTCTTTCAAAGAGGCAGAGATCAGATGAGAGGAGTCATATAAGCCATCTGAGATGTTTCTGATTGAGAGACTGCTGTGCTTCCACTTAGATCCAGGCCTTTGTCAAGGACAGAGGCAATTTCACTAAACACACACCGAGAAAGAGAGAGGTCAGCTCATTCGACCCAAAGGTTTGTAATGTAAGACGCAGCTCTGATAGGAGTTGCTCTAGTTTTCTGCTGGGATCTATAATAAGCACCTGCACTCAATATAAAACATCCACTGTGAGCATCCAAATGTATGATCATAAGCAGTTAAGTGATTCTGGTTCCAGTTCAGATTCTACTTAGCAACTGATAAATCCTTTTTTTTTTTAAATCTTAGTAGTTTTTGCTCACGACACAAGCACAGAGAACAAAAAGCAACTGCTAAAGAACAGAGAGACACAACAAATGAGGGACATTCAGCAACCTGAACAGAATTTAGCCAGTTATTGCAGTGACACTAAATATTTGAAACTGTATAGATTTGAGTGCTCAATCTTCTCTCATAATTGACTAGTACCTGAATATAACTCCTTTTAGGTGAGAGTCTCCTTCTAAGGAGTTAATGTGATGCAATAACAGTTATGTAAATTATGATTTACATAACTGTTTGTCCCTGATGAACTATAGTGAATGTGTGAGTTGTCACGAATCCTGTCCATGGACTTCCGTTCAATCACCACCAGAGGTCACCCTTCCATTACATTGACTCTCGCACTACACAAACTGTTGCATGTCATCCCGGACTACATATCCCATCATCCATGTCACATCACAGCTGATCATCCAGAGTCCTGTCACATCACAGCTGATCATCCAGAGTCCTGTCATGTCCTGCCTGTTGCACCCAGATTCTCAAGGACTGTACTTCAGTATCCCAGACTGGCATCCAGCGTGGAGGACCCACCGCTGGTGTCGGCAAGTGCAGCTGGTATCCCTAAACCAGCGCTCTTAAGCCCTCCAGTTCCTGAACTGTTTCTCCTGTCTGTAGCGCTTCCCACAATGGGGATCGCTTTGTGGTGTATTTGTGCTGCGTACACCACCACTGAAGCTTTAGAGACGGCGGCGGCCACTACGATGTCTCCCGAGGTGGCGGCTGATGCTGCAGATCCTTCCGAGGTAGAGGCGCACGCTGCCATGTTCCCCGAAGCAATGGCGCCCGCTGTAGCTCCTCCAGAGGTGGCGGCCCATGCTGCAGAACCTCCCGAGGTGGCGGTGCTCGCCTCAGCTCCTTGCACGGTGGTGGCGCCCAGCAACG